>NW_024582384.1:477350-514238 GCF_018398535.1 Haplochromis burtoni | reverse complement strand
AAAACATAAATAGCATTATTTGGTATTATCCTGTAATAATATATTCTTTGTTTAACATTTTTGTTTTTACTTTTTAAAAATGTATTTGTACTGGACATTTTGGATCAAGAGTTAACACATAAGAAAGAAAGAAAACTAAACAGAGATGAACATGTCTGTGTTATTACACGTGTCAAAATACGGTTGAAAGTAGAAAAAAAGAATATTTTCTGTAATGCAAACCATCTTATAGTTATACTGGATTTGATAACTACAGAATATGACATAAGCAAAGTCATAAAGTATAAACAAATGTTTATTTAGCTCATTTACATGGAGTGAAAGAAATATCTTGAACATAAAAGAATCAAATATAAAAGGATCATCTGAATGACTTCCACACAGAAGAATGTGATTTTGTGTAAAATGAAACACAAAAGACAAGTCAAGTATCTCTGTGTATCTCTGTGACTACACTCAAACATGTGTAATGTCACATTTCTTCTTTAGTATTGCACTGGCAAGTTTTCATATCTTTGTCACATTTGAGTCACGTGGAATAAAAACCTTAAGATTAAAAGTCCCGTTCTGACTTTCTGAGTCATCGTCAATAATTTACATTTACATTTTATCACATTAATTTATGTGGCCGCAAATTAAGTAAATGAAAACACAAAGTAGCCTACATGTTCACATCTATCTTAATTTAAATATTTAAAAAGGAAGTGATCTTTAGTCACACTGTGGGCATAAATATGTAAAGATGGGTTACAAATTAAAAGATGGTGGGCAGGTCCAGTTGATTTCGCTTTTGCATGAAGAAGAAAGGAAGCTTTGGTCGCTGAGACTGCTCGACTCGCTGGTGTTTCACAGGGAACAGTGACTAAAGTGACATCTGCATTTAGCCGAGTGGGAAAACAAATCAGTGGGTAGGTTTAAAAACAACAACTGATGGCGCATATTTGATGTGTGCAAGACAAACGGAGCGACTCTTCCTCAGGTGGCAGAGTGTCAGCGATCTGACGACATCAGCATAACAATCCATCATCAGCTACACAGACAGAGATGCTGCTGTGGTTTGTATCAAAATGAATGCACAGCTGAACTTTTTGTGGACAAACCCACTAAAGCACTATTTGTCAGAAACGTGGAAATAAGTGCCATGGCCGGATGAGTCATCCTTGATCCCATTCTCATGTCTGGCATCAAAAACCGGTACAGGCCTGAATGCTAGAACCCCACAGCGAGGGGATTTAGTGATTTTATGTTGTGACGGGCATTTCAACCTCACGCCTAATGGTCCACTCATCCCTACTTAGAGGAAAATCTTGCTGCAAGCCAGCGCACCACCTTCAATCGCTTAATGAAACATGTCTATCCAGATGTGATTACAATCCCCCTGTCTACAGGACACGAGGGTTCAAAGTCTCCAAATCTCAGCCTGCTCAAACACATATTTTGGACCAATGTGTGAGACAGACAGACACCTGACAACTGGCAGTCAATTAACTTACTAAGATTCATAACTTTGTGTTGGGTTTTCCTGTCATTTCTAACCCATCTGTATATGCCACACTTTTTGGGAAACACCCAGAAATTAAGTGATTCATGTTATACTCTCACTTCACTACAAAAGTGAAACGCCTACACCAAACACTGCCTGAAGCTTGTAGCATTTACAAAAATTAAAAATATTAATAAAACAAAGAAGACCAATAAACAATAATTTATATGTATATATTAAAAACAACCTATAAGACCATTTAAGGCTTTATAAAAGTCCTTAATTGTTCACAAGCACGTTATTCAACCCCCACCCACTAGGTGGCAGTGTTCCCCAATTTATATAAAACCTGCAGGAAGGATCACTTAGTTTTACTGACCATCCAGAGCAGACAGTGTTCAGGAGTTATTCACAGAAGGCACGCAGTTCACAGTCAACTTAAAGCTCAAAATTTTAGGCTCCACGTTTTCTTCTGGAGAGCGCTGAAAAGCACCTTACAGTACAGATGGATGCTGCAGGAAGTGTCCGACTCTCCACTTCAACAGTGAAGATGCGCAGACAAAACAGTTTCTGTTCTGTTGAGTCCTTAAAAACAAAGTCCTCACATCTTGTCATTAAAAGGAGAAGCTTTAGATTTTGGTAACCACGTGTTTGTTTTCTAGGTGTGAGTTAGATGACAAGACAGACTTAAGCCTGCATTAGCCTAGTGCAAAGACTGGAAATGCAGGTAAAAGAGAACTAGACAGACCCAACCAAAAGATGAACAAAAAAACCTTTTTTTTTTTACAGGTCAGCATAACCCAACAAGACAGGGAGGGATTTTCCCGGGTAGACCATCTCAATAGTTCTCAGCAAGACAGCAAACAGGAGCATTTCACAGCAATCCGCTTAAAGCATAAAGTTCAGATCAGCTGGGTTCACCAGCTCCGATTGCACAGAGAGCCACCGTAATTCAGCTGCTGACTCCAGCATTCAAGTCTTCTTAGTGTTCGAGTTTTGCTGCAGTTTCTGCTTGCGGAGGTGAGCTTCAATCTCGTGCCTGAAGAAGAGCATCCCCAGCTGGCCGTGCGAGGCCTCGTTCATGGCCTTGGACTGCATGCACATGCGGTACTGGTCGGGCGGGAGCTCGTCGGCGCAGTGCTTCTCGTGCCACAGGTGGAACAAACCTCGCGACGGCGCTCGAACCACCAGAAGGTTGCTGTGGAGGTACTTCCTGTAGAGGTGAACATCTTCGCCGCCCCAGCCTTTGATGTCGATGTCAAAACCTCCTGGGCAGAACAGAAGGAGAGCGTGCGATAGGAAACTTTCTGCATTTTTTTTAAAAATTTTATTTTATTTTTACAACTTTCTAAACATTTTTTTAGTTCCAGAGTTTTTGGATGCTGATTATGAAATCTGATTAGAGTTTGTGGTGTGTGATCATAACCACGGCCTTGTTTTGTTGTTTCTTGTGGGGACAGAAAAGACATTTGGACTTTGTGACCAGGCAATCTTAAACCTGTCACATTAGACGCCAGAACTCCTCGTGCCTGCTTTCAGTTGCACTTTG
Organism: Haplochromis burtoni; assembly: GCF_018398535.1. Classification (NCBI taxonomy): domain Eukaryota; kingdom Metazoa; phylum Chordata; class Actinopteri; order Cichliformes; family Cichlidae; genus Haplochromis; species Haplochromis burtoni. The sequence continues at coordinate 511,206 of NW_024582384.1, read as the reverse complement.
TACCTCCCTGCAGTTTTATTTTGTTTATGCCGTCTTTCCCTGTCTGCCTTATTTTGTTATTTTGCATTTTTTTGTTTTAAATTCAAGCTGCAGGGGCAAACACAGATAAGACACAACGTTTGCACAAATGGATGCATTGTGCTTGTTTCTGAATGTGCACTCGTGGCCTAAAAAAAACAAAAGGACATCCTTATGATGAAACAAAGAGTGCAAACATGAACCACTAAATTATGCTTTTATAAAGAAATACGTTTGGGGAGACACATAATTTCATTTCACATCAAGAGTTCGGTGAGAAAGGAAACTGTGGACGCTAATCGTGTTTAGCTCTCGCACGTGTTTCGTTGTTCCCCGTCTCATTTTAAAGATTCCTTTAGAAATCTGTGACACAAACACAGAAGCAGACCCACTTACCACATTATTTGTTTCTCTCACCCACTTTACAGCTGAGTGGAAATAATTAGGATGTAATTGTTTTTCTCAGTTTGTTGTTGTTGTTGTTTACCCAGATGGAAATCCTCTTTCCACCCATCTCATGCTCTTTGGATTAAAGCTGTTTTTTAAATGAATGAAATTGGAAATAAAACTTTATCAGTCTACAAAGACGTTACATGCATTCCTTCTTTTCCTAAGAGATTTACCGGTAGTTCTCCCTCTGCTGTTACTGCAGATTACTGCAACTTCTGCATGCATGTACATTTACGTTTTAGAGATCCAAAGGGGGAAATGGACACGGCGGACCAGCGTGTCTGTTACACGCTTTGCCTTGATGCGTGTGGTTGGACTGGTTTCATTAACGTGACATTCAGTTCGGTGCCTCCACAGTCACTTGATCTCCATCCAGTCAACAACTTTCAGGACGTGACAGAATGGGAGATTCCCCATCATGGATGTGCAGCCGAAAAGTCTGCACCAAATGTGTGATGCTATCATGTCAACACGGACCAAAATCTCTGAGGAATGTTTCCAGCACCTTCTTGAATCTGTGCCAGGAAGAAGAAAGGCAGTTCAGATGGAAAAAAGGGTGCCCAACCTGATACTAACAAGGAGTGCCTAATAACATGGCTAATGAGTGTATTTACATCCTTATAATGACAATAATGATGCGACAAACATCGATTTCTGCACCACCATAATGTGACTAAAGGTCTCATCCTTGCCCCTCCTCTAAAAAACTGCCTGGCTCCACCGCTGAATGATTAAACAGCTGGCCTCTGTTTATGTAAAATAATCTGCCAACTTGCCATGCATCAATTAAACTCTTTTAAACTTTTTTTTTTTTTTTTACTGCATATTTATCTTTATATTGTGTTAGTTAATCATCTCTCAGCAGAGCCAGGCTAGCTGTTCATTCTGTTTCTAATGTCTTCTGTGTTTTTTTCTTTAGATCCCATTTAGTTTTCAGCTCTGGGATCGATACGCGCTCATAAATAAATACATGAAGTGGAATACAACTTGGAACATAAAGTGAGTTAACATTACTATTTCCCCATAATGCCAAACTATCCTTTTACAACACTCCTGGCCTTGGAGCTGTGTTTTACAATTTGGCATAGTTAAGTGAGGACATTTGCATGAATGTGTGTGCATGTGTGTGGGCCCTAAACAATAAAGCACTCAGAGTTCCACAGTAGCCTCTAATTGATTTCACTTTGGAGGCAAACTAAATTGATGTAAATCTGTCTACAGAGCCAATATTCCTTGCCAGATATACAGATGGAGAGGACACGGGGCGATGAGATATGCTAATATATGCTGCTGCAGCTCAGAGCTGTTTCACGCAGAGTGATATAATAAAATCTCCTCCCTGTTAAGAAAAGTAATGCGATACTGAACCATTTGGGCCGTGAGGGTTTTTTTTTTTTACATCCATTAAGCGGTGGCGCCGTTAAGAGTGGCAAAGTGCACATTTTCAGAGGACCATTTTCGCCCTGCGTTACGTAACACCTGCACACTGATAATCAGCCCCCAGGAGCAACTGTTTACCAATTCCTCGCTGCAAAGATGCGCCGATGGGCACGATGCCCGTGTCAGGATTGTAAATAACCGTCATATTTACCGATGTTGAGGAAGTCGGACCTGTACTGGCAGGTCATGCCGAAACCGAAATCCCTCCAGAAGCCCGTGTCTTTCTTGATCACCTACAGGAGGAAATAAGCGAGCGTTAAACAGCGTGTGGAAAGAAATACTAGTCCAACACACAGGATTTGTCCACTTATAGCAACTGGAGAGGTGAAGTGTTTTTAAACTGTTCTGCAATGCAGCGCCACGCTGAGTGTGGTATTTTCCACAAGTGCGTGGCAGGGTTTGAAAAAGGGATGAAAAGAAGGTGTGTGTATGTGTGTGTGTGTGTGTGTTACCAGCTGTTGTTCTACTGCTGGGATACGATCGGGACTTCCATAGATCACACTGGGGTTGTACTGGCTGAATAACACCGGGTAGAAGACCTTTTTACCTGAGATGCAGAAAAAAAGAACTGTTAGATGAATCAGCTGTAATCTGATGGGAATGTGTGCATTACTACTACACAATAGAAAATAAGAAGAAAACTTAACAGGCCCACTCAACTCAGCCTGAGATAACTGAAAATCCAATTATAAAAATCTGTCACCAGGGTTGTTACAAATACCCAGAGTTGGCATTTTGTCTTGTCATTAAAGTGTTTTGCACGCCGCATGCCTCATGGGAGTTTACAGCAGTCATCTCACCAGGCTGTGCATTGAGTCGGCAGGTGTTGAGGAAGTCGGCGGTGAAGTAGATGTCCACGTCGCAGAAGAAAAGTAACACGTTGCCTCCCTTCCAAGCTCGGGCGCCGATGTCCAGACCCCGCCCCCGAGAGAACTCCTCATCCAGCTGCATCAGCGTGTAGTTCTTAAAATTTGCTTCCCTTTAGAAAGGCAAAGAGAAGTAGTTTGGGTAGTTTAGCCAACTTTAGAAGCACTTTAGAAGCTAGAAAAAAAGCCTCACAATTTAATGAATTAATAGGAAAGAAAGTTGAATTCCAGTGAAATAACAAACAGCATGGTATTATCTGCAAGCACTGTTGTTTATTTTGCCTTCAAAAATCATATCAATCTAAAGCAGCAGACTCATTAAGAGAGGTTAAGAAGAAAGTGCAGGCAGGGTGGAGTGGGCAGACATGAATGTCAGGAGTGATTTGCAACAGAAGGAAAGCAGCAAGATTTACAAGACGGTAGTGAGACCTGCTATAATGTATGTTCTGTAGACGGAGGCACCGACACAAAGAAGAAGAGCCTACAAAAATCATATTCACTCAACTTTGCTTGCTTCACATTTTGTCCCCAGTTATCCTCATGCCACAATTTACCCACTACAGAAGCAGAACTTACTTCTCTTATTGATTGCACTCAAATAAATACAGTTTTTAATGATTTCATCTGAACAAATGTAGTTTATGAGCATCTGTAATCACTCATCTGCCTGCTTGCCTGGATGTTGGGCTGCGAGTCTATTCTTCAAGTCACTTTCACTTTCCCACGGCATCAAACTCAGTGCTGACATCATCGCATCATTCATGCAACCTGCTTCCTCCCCATCACTGCCTCACCCCGGTAACAGAGCTCCATCCAAGCCTCCATCTTCATCTTCACCACTAGTGTCTAAATTCGGGTGGGTCCTGTCATTATTCCTATCACCTCTGACAATCCGTTCTCCCACGATGGGTCATCGGAGTCTAATCACTAAACAGCTTAATTAAATCCCACATCTCAATAAGTCATGTTCAATTCTTCCAAATGCTTTCCCCTTATATCGAAATGAAACTGTTCTTGCGGCATAATTTGAAGGCCATCTTTTGTATCAGTTCTCTTAATCGCTTCTCTGGTTCAGGTCCGGTCACCGGTCTAATGCAGGCTAACATATAGAGACATAAAATCTTTCACACCTGCAGCCAATTTAAAATCACCAGTTATCCCAACATGCATGTCTTTAGACAATGAGGGGAAGCCGGAGTACCCAATGCAAACCCGTGAAAGGTGCAGGAGAACAGAAAGGCCACAGCCGGCCAGTGGATTCAAAGACAGGAGCTACTTGCTATGAGGTGAGGCTGCACTACTACCACTGCAGTGGTGTCAGACATTTTCTATACATTATTATATAACATATGGCAGATCTTTCCTATGTTTGCAGATTCTGTGCTCCATATATGACTCTGTTTTATCTACATACCACATATTAAGCATTAATTGCCGTATTTATGCTGCTGAATAAATTCTAGCTGTAGGGCTCTGCTGTTGATTGAGTAATTTTTCTAGCACACTTTAATTTCCCCTCACAAAACATTACTGTGCTGCAACTGTGTTTCTAATTTATGATTTCTACTTAGCTGAATTGTGTTTAAATCTTACTTGGTGGTAATGAACTTTGGTAATGGTGATTTGACTGTTTGATATGCAGCCACTTTAACACTGAAATATAGCGCAGCTCCCACATTTTTCACAAATCTTGAGAGCTCATCTCGCTGAAGGGCCCTGCGCCACAATTCAGCTTAACCAACTTTAGAATTTCTAATCCTCTGATTTCTGCTTTTTGAACGTTCCACCCAGAGATTAAACATGATGACACACAAAAGTGCACATCAGCTCAAATTCCCACTCTTTTTACTCCGCTTCATGGGAAACTCAGCTGGTTCTGTCACTGGCCACTGAGTTGTTCAAGGCTGAAGCACGAGTGAAGAGAAACAGCTGGATCCAGATGTACACAGCTGCAGCTTTTCTTTAAGCATAACAATTTACACTGTTTGTGACTAATCCGTTCCTCATGTATGCGCATTCACAGACTCAGACAAAAACACACACACAACTGCATGGGCTTTGAATAAAGGATGAATAAGAAAGGGAAAAAAAAACAAAACAGTTCGCATATCTCAGTGTGAAGCAGAACAAACTGCATCCATCACCCTCCTTCATCCATGCGATGCTGGGAAACACGCTATGTCAAGGACAATCTGGATGACCAGAAGAAACATTTGGCCTGAGGTGGTTTGAATCATACTCCCCACATTTCCAAATCCCCGCTGTGCGAGTGTGTCACGTTTGCAACAATGTTCAGTGTGTGAAATTGATTCATGTATATTGCTGTGTAAAGCTTTTGTCTCGCTCCCTTCCGTTCAGCCTCCCCCATAAATAAGACATGAAACCCTCTGGTCCCCAGTGGCTCTAAATTCAAAAGAAACAAAAACATGACACCAGTAATGAGACTTTTTTATATAGTCTGAAAAACCACTTCTGCCTGTCATTTAAAGACACAGACAAAAAAAAAAAAAGCTTTCACATCCCTGAACTGTCATAACTTTAGAAAATCTGCAAAATGTTCATATACAGGTAAAAATATCTGGATGTCTGCGCTAACCTGCCCGCTCTGTGCTGTCAGTGCACGGAGCCTGGCCTCCACATCTACATCTCGAGTCTAAAAACTCAAGCCGAGTCAGTCTGTTTCACCGTCTACACACAAGAGTCCCCGCGGACCCACCCGCTGGCACTAAACCGTCCACAGATGGCAGAGACGGAGAACAATAGCTCTGTTTGTCTTAAACAATGTTAACGCAACAGGAGCTTTATTCACATGTTGATTCAGGCTTTACTTTAATGGGAGACGAGCTTCCCATCGGCTCAGTCTGCAAATACATCATGATTTCTCGCAAACAAACCAGAACGCACAGTAACGTCGAGAATTTATGTGAAGTTGCCGGACGTCCTTCTGCTCTTTGTTTCGTGTCTTTAGTTTTAAAGCTGTAGTTTATCCCTGTTTGCTAGGAAATCCACTCAGAACAACTAAAGTCATTTTCGCATTGAAGATTTTAAAAGAATGAAACAAAAACTGGGATCATCATTTCAGAATGAACAAACAATATAGAAGGCGTGAACATTACAGATACCATTTTTAAGGACGTTTGGACAGAGACGTGGAGCTAGACGTTTTCCCCAGTTTCCAGTATTTATGCCAAACTAAGCTAAACTACTGTGAGGACTTGTAAAGTTAGTGGTACCACTAACTACATACCTGCTACCAAGAAGATGTCAGATGCCCGACTATTTCTTTAAAACTGATTTTAGATGTCAGATTGGTCCATTGGTGTAGTGGTTGACACTTTGGTTGTACATGTGAAAGGTCCCTTGACTAGAAGGAGACACAAACCCAGCATTAGTGGGCCACAAGCTAGTTCACTTCTACTGCTGGTCCCAAGCCCAGATGAAAACGGGAGCGCTGCATCTGGAAAATCTGTGCCAAATCAAACATGCGGATCCATCCCTTGGGAGGTTAAGGAGCAGCTTAAAATACGCCTAAAAAAACTTTTACTTTTGGACAGAGCCAGGCTGCCTCGCCCTTGTTTCCAGTCTTTATGCTAATCTAGCTGCTTAGTGTGTTTAATTTTTACAGAGACATTTAGCTTAGTCAGAATATCCTGATTACTAATATTATTCAGGAACAAAATGCTACCGTCTCCACTTGTTTCCAGGAGTTTGTCTCTTGCTCAATCCTATAGGCATGCGGTATAAGTGTTCCTTCTGGTCCACGAGTGGGTGGTGCTTTTAAAAATATTTCCACAATCAAGTACATGGTAGAGGTATGTTTGTGGGCGGGGGGATAACGGACTTGATTGCATTTCCTTTTCTGGAGTGACTGACAAAAAGCTTGGATGAGGCAGCCTGTGAGGGCCCTTCAACAGGGAACTTGAGTTAATTTATTTGTAATATAATCAACGTTATTGTCTTGTAATTTGATACTGGAGTAAGAGGTTTATTTTCAAGGCATTTTGCTGTTCATTATCTTCTTTTAATCAGTTGTGATTTTCATGGCTTGTTCTTTGGTTCATTTTAATAACAGTTCATCCAGGGATACACTTTTACTGGCTAAGTAAGTGTGTGTGCGTGTTTTATAAAAATCTTGTCATGCATATTTTATTTAATATTAGACATCAAGAGTTTGTATATTGAATGAGTGCCATTACTTAACATACCACTGCTAAAATGCTTCCTGGCTCGAATAGGAAAAGATGACGCTGACTATAAAGCGGTTTTCTAGGCTTGCAAAGCAGTGGGTGATGCCGCTGCCTGCTACGTCGCTCTTAATACAGAATCTAAGCTTTGCTTCAAGTGATTTTCCTCTCTGAATAATGCTTCCACACATTTATGTGTATTTGTGTCTCATGACTGCAAGTCCAGAAATATGAGCATAGACCCCACATTTGTGTGTCAACTTAATCCAAAAATAAATCCTTGTTTTCTAAATTACTTTTTATATCTGCTCTTTTTCTCCCTTCCTACCCACAGGCATCAGCCTCCTCCTCCCAACACACACACTTTTATGATCTAAAATAGTCAATTTGTTTACTGTAGGCGTGATGGTACCTAATGGTACTTAGTAGGAGTGAAATTGTTGAAATTGTGTCAGATTGAGTGAATCTGTAAAGAGCTTCCCTGTTGTGTCTAAGCAGCAGGTCTGATCCTGTTAGTTCTGCTCAGTCAGGACAGGGAGGGGAGGACTGACTGCAAATATGGTGCATCTAATATGAGGCCATATACACATTTCTCTTCATTTTCAACACTTCTTGAAGATATCACAGAAGCAAGCTTGCAATTTAGTCATGCGGTATATGTCTGAATGATTTGCCAAAGTGTAACCCCATTTCTTTGGACTATGGGAGGAAGCCAGAGTAATCAGAAGGAATCCATAAAGAGAATACACAGACTGGATTAGAATCCAGGATTTTATTTTTTTAATGACTAACCAAAGTTGGCACTCTATTTAATATCACATCAGGCTGACAAATAAACAGCCTAATCAAAATAAATAGCTAGTGCTAGTCAATCTGTTAGCTGTGACGCTGTTAGCGTGATACCATGAAAGAGTTGTTTGACATATTGGTTGTTGGATGCTGCTAGATTACATCTGTCCCCTGCATTAAAAGCCTCAGTCGATAGTAGTTTACATAGAAGATGTTGACCTGTCTGCAAACTAATTCTAACTACTAGCCGTGCAGTGGCAAAACTTGACACAAACCGGACATGGAAAACATCCTTAAAAGCAAAAGCTGTGCTAACATGTTTCAAGAGGCACAAGTTTTACTTTGAAGGAATAGGGTCTCCTGTGGGTTTCCAGTTTGAGTCGGACTTTTCACAGTTTCACTCCAGCTTGGATAGTAGCCAAGTGTTTCCGGACAAGTTGGCGCCTTTCATGCAAACTACGGGACACAATCTGCTAGCTACCAAAGCAGTTGCTAGGAAGTCTTGGTCAACGAGTTAATAAAAGGCAAAAAAGAATATGTGCATATTTGTAGGAAATACATATTCTTAGTAATGTGCATTTTTTTTCCAACATTTGCCAATTGGCTGCAGGCGAGTCACTCTACACTGTCACGATTGTTGTACGTCCCAAAAGTTACCATCATATGCATCTGCAAAACCTCGCCACCCTCTAATCCAGTTTCTGTAATAACAGATATTTGTTTGATCAAAACAAGCTATATTTGATTAGCTATAAATTGTCCTTAGTGCTGATTTACTAATATTAGCAAAAATAAAGATGTGGAATTGCACCTGCTAAATATTAATATGTGAGCATTTAGCATTTAGGCCAGCCTCACAGACTCACTGGTACAACTGTAGTTTCCACCTAATACATACATAAAAATATAAATAAAAAAGTCAACTTCCACTTACTCAACATCTCTCAAGTGTTTCCTGTATTCAGCAATGCCAGTAGCTGCTTTTTTTTTTCAAATTATGATTTTTTTACGTGCAATAAATTTTAAACGACTCATACTTCATGTCTGGCTGTCTTCTGTTTACAGAGCAGGGGGTGGCATGCATAACCTCTCTGGATGCTTGTTCTTTATGGCGAGCAGGGGAATCAGCAGTCCACGCATGTAATAAAGGGGTAAGTGCAAACTATAAAAAATGTAGACTCATGATCACTCTCTGACTGAGGCCCTTAGGCAAGACACCTACCAAAGTTAATAATGGTTTTTTCAAAATAGATCTGTATTAAAGGCATCAGATCTCTTCATAATGAATATTGGACAGCTTTCAAACTCATGAGAGATTTGGATATTATTTCATACACTTATAATCTTCTTCCAACTTCTGCTCAACTTTATTTTCGTGCTCACTCAAAGCTCCCAGTGGGTTTTTCTGAGATCGTTAACCCTTCTGTGCAATGAAGTAATGGCACAAATTGCAAAAGGCAAGTTGCTACAAGATAAAGAGAAAGGAATGACAAAGTGATCTCATCCTTTGATGCTTTGTCTCTCCAAATTTCTGGGCCTTTTATCTTTGTGAGATTTTCATGTACAATCCTTGGTGACACCCTTTTTCCATCCCCGGAAAAATCTGTGGTTTGTTCAAGTTCTTTCAGCTCTGATATCTTATCTTTACACCTCTCCTCTTACTTCCTCTCCCTCTGTTTTTCCCTCAGCCTTTGGCTCCCCTCTGCATCTGAAACACAGTAATTATTCATATGTATCGACTGGTATCTCCACAGAACAGATCACTCATTCTTCTCCATCCTTTACACACAATCCGCCCCCCTCTCCGTCTCCATTGGTTTCTGCTCCACTCATGTTGTGTTGAATCATTATCTTCTAGCATGTAAGGCTCGAAAACATACAAGGCCCTGTGGGTTTGAGTCTGAGTTTAGGCTTTGAAGTGTGCATGTGTTAAGAACCACATTTGAAAGCTGCAACTGATTTTCTGTATGTTTAAAAAAAGACAGAATCGCTGGAGAGTAAGGCCCTGCTTTCTGGAACCTTGCTTTTTAATAGCAAATACTTTTATACTGACTTTTAATACGTATACTCTTAAATAATGATCACCTGCAGTAAACAAAAGGTAATAATTTAAACCCTGTAGAGAGGTTGATATGGGCTGAAAAGCTGCCTGAGAGCCCGGACAATTTAGATCTTGTTAGGCTCTTGGGAAATTGGCCTCAAGTAGTTTATATTGGCTGTGGGTAGTCATGTAAATGCTTCCCAAACAAATTTGAGCAGGGACACTGTGCTATTTAAAAGTGGGGAGTGTGACTGCAATGTGATTTAATAGAAAAAACAAAAAAACGCCAAGACAAATAGCTAGAGGTGATATGTGACAAACTAAACCAAGTTATAGTGTTAAATTGAATTTGCTGGAAGTGCAGAATCTTATCAGTCGCTAATGATGCCAACATGCTGCAAACAGATATTGACTTGCTGGCCAATTAAGGCATGTGCTCTGTGTGAACCAGTTTCGTTTTACAGAAACAGCCCTCTGGTCAGTCCTGTCCTTGACTTGGTTTTTAGGGTGGAATCTGGATAAACTGAAGAAAATAAGAAAACGTTGCAGGGTATATAATATAATGTACTTAGAAAGTACTATTGTAAGTCAGAGCTATGTATGTATAAAGGAAAAAATTGATAAAAACAAAAAACGGAAAAATAAAATAAGCATTAGCTCACATTTGGGAGATGTCATTTAGCTTAAAAAAGCTTAGAAGATTTGCGACACCTTGCTCTTTAATTAAATCACTGTATAACTGCACGTATCAGGGCTTAGCTGTGCTTTGTGTTTAGTGAGGAGATGTTAACCCTAAAATGTTAAAGTATGTTGGTTAACATCAAAGCATGCTAGCATCATTAGCATGCTAACATTAATGTTTACCTCATGGTATCAATCTGTCTGTTTGGTTACCTGGTAAATCCTTCTACATTGCCAATTTTTGAGCAACCAAAATAGGAAAAAGGTAAATGTTAAACCCCTGAAGGTTCATTTCTATATCTGATATAGGCAACCATTTACCGAAGGGCTAAAATGGTGCATTTATAGTAATTATGCATCTATAACACTTTATAAAAGCATTGTGTCATTTTGATTTCATGACAAAGTGGCATGACGGTAAGCACTATAGTCTCATAACAAGACTGTGTTGTGTTTGGCTGGCCTTTCTGTGTGCTGTTTACACGTTCTCCCAGTGCCTCGGTTCTCTCTGCACCTTTGCATTTGCATGTTGGGTAAATGTGTGCTTCTAAATTGGCAACAGGTGTGTATGTGAGTGAGAATAGTTGTCTGCCTATGTATAACATCATTTTACTATATTCACTGTATTTATAGACTATATGAAAAGTCTAAAATATAGCTATACAGAATTCATGGTTTACCCATAGATATCACTACATCTATGCAATCATGATGACAGTTATTATACCAGTAATTTATTACACACTTAATGGGGGTGGGCAGTGTTTGGATGATGACTGTACAACAAATACACTTGTTTTTTTAGACAACCAGACAACGACTGGTTGATGTGGTCCCTTAATTACACAGACGTAAATCCATTTTGCACACAATGACTCTTATATTTATCTATTTATTTATATAAACAGGAAGTACCACTGCTATTTCTGACTTTTCTCATAGTGATTAGCTTAACAACTGCACAAACACAGCAAACAATACTGCTGCGTGGCCATGTACTAGTTTATGTAAATTTATCTAATCTTTATAGCTGTACAACAAAAACAAAAACAAAAAAACCCTGACAGTTTTAAAAGCAGTGAGCAGGGTATTATATAGTTAAAGCTAATTTCCAACACCAGTCCATTCATGTACGCTATAAATGGGTGACAACAGTTAAAGTGTCAGATTAGAGCTGGGATGTAATTCTGTCACTATACTTGGCATTTATAGACTCCAGTCCACTTATAAAAAAAGAATAATGCTTAACTCTTAAAAATAAATCATTACCTGCAGCAACACATACAGACGTGCACCTCTCCTTGCAAGCTAAAGAGCAGGTTACATTTGACTGTATCTGTGCATAGTCTGTCTGTGTCAGATCCCAGATACGAGAACAACAAGCCATGATAATTCCCAGTCATTTCAGCCTCAGCCTGAATGTTAGATAAAAGGGAAGAGGAGTGCAGGCTTGATTACACCCAGTGATTCACACCCAGATATGTTTCCACACAGCTCAGGAATACAGTAGAATGAGAAGAGTACAAAGAGACGGAAGTTCAAAGCAGAAAAACTACCGGAAATTCCAGTTTATTTAATGCCATTCTTTCCCAGACTGCACCTTCAGCTCCAACTCTTTTCAATTTCTGTTTTGTACAAACTTTCACTGTCACTTATTTAAGAAGGCTCCCACACTAAAATCAATGAGGCCTCGGGTTAACTGTATGTTTTTTGTGTCTGCCTTTCACATTCACAGGTTCTAAATTTGCCTTCTTTACACTTGATCTGACACTTTGCTTTAAGACCGTGCAATGCTATCTTTTTTTAAATCTCCACGGTTTCCTCTCAGCACGGTGAGACAAAGACACGCTGTGTGATCCCGGTGATAGTCCTACTGATTCAAGGCCACACAAAAACCTTCGAGGCTGGGGAATCGACAAGTGTCACCATAGCAACCCCCTCAGGGAATCTGCGGCGCAGCGGATCTGACTCCCGATTGGGCGACAGCGATCCCTCTCCGAGAGATGTGGGTGTCCGTGCGAGAGGGCAGCAGGATCACAGGCTTGTTGTAATTTATCTGTGCTGGCTGGTAGCTCTCAGCTACCCGGCATGGGTGGCACACTGCTCTATTATTTATCAGACAGATGACTGGCTGTGGCAGAATGGCGAGCCAGGAGGTGTGTGCGCTTTGTGCACCAAGGAAATGTTTATAGGGTAAGAGTTGAAACAGTGGAAACATTTCTACAGCGCGTTCCAAAAGCGGGTACACGGCTGGGGCTGCGTTCACTTCATTACGTAAATTGCATTTCATACTCTTGTGTTGGGAATTATAATTCAAAGACCACTTCTTGGCTCCACTTCCAACCCACCTGGATGTGTTCTCCAGAGTGCTCTGGACTTCGCTCATCTGCTCTATCCCAAAATACACCACCGTCAGATGGACCCGGCCGTCCTGACGCACGCAGACTTCCCTGTACATAAACACAAACATGCAAAGGAAGCGATATTAAGGATGAAAGTGTGTGAGGAGAATGGGATTTGGGGGTGTGCAGGAAGGAAGAGGACATGAGGGGTTTTAAAAATACAGCTTTGGTTGGAGGATCTATCCATGCAGTGCCAAAACACAACAACTGTAATAATGAAGTGAATAGCTGCTTAAGTAGTTCATCATAAGAGCCAAGTATTTTCTGATTTCTGCTTTATAAAGCTGAATTTCTTTGGGCTTTGGCCAGCAGACTGAATACTGGATCTTGGAACCTAAACATTCACTATTTCCTGATGATTTATTCTAAAAAAGGAAATAAAATTTATCGTTTGTATCTGTATTCAAGGCTTTCCCCCCCATTTTGACCCCGTATTAACACACAGAGGAAGCTCTTATTGTGAGTAAAACAGACACCAGGTGGAGATGCCTGAAAGCTCTTTGATGGAGATGTGTCAAATATATCACAAGCACACGCTGCAGATAATTCACCTCTCCCACGAGGTACGCATGCAAATGCGCAGATGTGCACACGCAGTTTGTCAACATCTTCCCCAAAGGGACGTTAGGGCAGGCGATTCATAGCATTCATAGCACACAACATGAGGCAAAAATGCTTGAAAAAAAAAATGTGCGGGGAATATTGAGCCAACATTTTTGCTGCAATTATTGACGCTGTCGCATAAAAGGCCTCTATAAATGTTGGTCTAGAAGTAAATTGGAATAAATTGATTTTTTGTTGGGATCTGATGAGGCAGTCTAATTCTGTGCTGGGGCCAGAGCAGACAAAAACCCATCTCTTAATTATTTGAGTGTGTAAAAAGCAAGAAATCAATTTAAAAATCTGCCTGCATACAAACAAATCTCACAAGCAGGACTTTTTATCTCCATAGTCTTTCCTTTTAATATATTAAGCATATTTTCAAGTCCAACTGTGGACAAAGAACTCATAATAAGCTTGGATTTACCCAATGTTATCTCGAACACACACACACACACACACACACCTTCTCTTACTCAGTGCACTTTTATAATAGATGAGGGTGAAGTGTTTGCTCAGCGACTCCCCAAGTCTTTCAAGTAAGTACACTTCTTGCCGTGCTGTATATCAAGTACCGCTGGTCTGCCAGGGGGGCATTTTAATGGGCTGCAACACTGCCACTAAAATAGGATTTACCATGTAAAAAGAGCTGTGATAAGCAGCAGCAGCAGCAGCACAATAAATCACAGACATTAAGGAAGACATTTCCTCAGCTTTGACGGGCTGCAGGGCTGAACCAAGCATGTTTTGCTCTCAGGTGATTAGATTTGATAGCTGTGAGTGTGAATTATTACGAAAATTACGGAAATGACTCATTTTATTTTCACCTTAGAAAACTCCATTAACCCTGACCCTTTTTCTTAAAGAAAAAAAAAATTTGTTGTGATTTTGACTCATGCGTGCACCCGCTCGGCTCTACGTGTGGTTGAAGCTACAGTGCGGTGTGTTTGAGGTGTTAGTCATACGCGTTAAAAGTGTGTATGAAAATAGATTCCCTATGGTAATGAGGTGACAAAAATGGCTGTGATCACCGAGAACATCTTTATTCATGTTCTGGTCTGAGTCATTTTAAGTCTCTCAGATTTGTTTATATTCAGATTATGCCTACCAGCAGCAAAATAAATTAACTGATAAGACAACGCATGCAGTTTCAAAAATGTTAATTACATGCCCAAAAAAAGTAAAAATAAAATCTCTCTGATGTTAATTTGCTTCCCTCTAATCTCCTCAGCCCCTGTCTCTGTCTGGTTGATCCTTAATTAAAGTTTGAAACTTGGTTTGAATAACACTGAGTATCGCATTTTTCTGAATTAGTAACATGCGATAGAAAGAGCCGCCATGAATAATTTATAGGGGTGCAACTGTCTGTCGACTTTGCAGGTCAAAACATCTAACTCACCTGAAGTTGTGCATGAACTGCTTGAACTTGTCCGTGCGTCGGGAGAGCGGGACGATGATGTTGATGAGCACATTGGTTGTGTCCACCCTCTCGTTTTTCACCTTCAGGAGTGGTCCGAAGGGCCGGAAGAGGACCAGGCGTCTGAATTCATTACTTGACTCCCCTCTGAAGGTCAGCTCGTACAACGTACCTTTGTCCTTTTCTGTACGCGTGATACCTGGCGGGGGAGATTTGGAGCATGAAATCAGGAGCAGATAAGTTAAATACAGTCAACATCATTGTTTCTTCTTATAAAACTGTAGGGGTGTAATTGTTTTCCACTATATACTCACTCATCCACCTGTTGAACTGCTTCTTATTACAAATATCTAATCAGCTAATCAAATGGCATAAACTCAATTAATTTAAATGTGTAAACATGTTCAAGATGATCCATACCACTTTTTTCAGGTAAGAAAAGTAAACCGAGACTGCAGTTGGCACAGGCTCACCAAAAGTGGACAAATAAGATTAGAAAAAGACTACCCAGTGTGGTGCCTCGATTTCTGCTGAGACTTTCAGATGGCAGGGTAAGAATTTCGAAGGTTTTTGTCTTCTATCAAAGGTTCAGACAGATGGTGGATAACGGTCCTCGGGCCTAGTTTCTTGACACACCTTGGGCATCTTAGTACCAGTTGAATATCATGTAAACACCCCAGCTTACTGGACCATGTACATGTATTGTTTGATAACAGCATTTTGGTTATTTTGTAAGTGATTTAAGTGTTAGCCACATGTTTAGTGAGAGCTGTTAATTATAGATTTAATTTTCTGCCAAAAGGGAGCATTTACCAGGTATTTTTCATTAGAAAACTGCATTTCCCAGAATCTATGGGCTCAAAATGTGGTCATAAATATTTTGTACTTGTAAATCAGGATTTGTATGTGTAAACAAAATTTGTGTGTGCGTAAAAAAGATTTGTGTGTGGACTTAGCCAAAAAAAACCCTGCAAGTTACAAGTATGAATTTTGACCCTATTTTTCTTCCTTTCATCTGATTGGTCAATGTCATGTCAATCACAAATGTAACAATCCAATCAGAGAACAGATGGGTTTGGCTGTCAGAGGGGCGCTTTTTTGAACCGGTTACTGTGTTCACCAGATATCAACACAATTTCGATCCGCTCCTCACGTGTTAACCTCTTCAACATGTCAATGGCTGTGAACAAAGAGAAACTTGTAAATAACTCATGAAAGAATAAAATTATCCACGTTGTATCCAAGATGGCCGACTTCTAAATGGCCACCATGGTCACCACCCATCTTGAGGAGTTTGCCCCCTCACATTTACTAACGTGCCACAAACAGGACTTTAATATCACCAACCATTCCCATTTTATTATGGTGTATCCATATAAATGGCCCACCCTGTACATTAAGAATTTGCGGGACTCATTTAAATAATTTTCATTTCAGTTTCTCAATTATTTGAAAGCTGTTTTTGTTTCTCTGCTGATTTGCCATTATCATCTGCTTGCAGTGTTTAAGCTAGGCTTAGCTTTTTTTTTTTCTCAATTTAAAAAAATGTTTATTTAGTTTCATGTTATTTTACATTTATATTAATTTAAAGTCTGTTTTTTTGGGGTAATTTTACTGATGTAAGCATTTACTGAAAAAAGTGTCATATTTATAGGAATCTGTCTGCTTATTAAAGTAAATTACCAGGTTTGATTGAAGTTCACAAAAAAACTTAGGAGGGTAAGTTGTAAATTATAAAGCCTCAAACAAGGAGGCCACATTTTGAAGCTAGTGTGCCATAGTCGGCCTCATCACAGGTGAGGACGACTCAGAGTACAGACAGTGGACTCTGGACTTTGTAGACTGGTGTGAGCAGAACCACCTGCTGATCAATGCCAGGAAAACAAAGGAGTTGGTGGTGGACTTCCAGAGACGCAGACCCACCACACTGACACCGGTGAACATCCAGGGAGTGGACATTGAGATAGTGGACTCTTTTAGGTAGCTGGGTGTTCACCTGAATAATAAACTAGACTGGAGCACACCGATGCTCTTTACAGGAAGGGTCAGAGCAGACTCTACCTGCTGAGGTCATTTGGAGTCTTGGGAGCACTTCTAAAAACCTTTTTTTTTTTGTGTGTGTTTAAGCTAGGCTTAGCTAACAGGAAATGGCTCTAGCTCTATGTTCATCCCTCAGGTAAAAGAGTGATATCACACTTCTAATGTAACTGCTGACAATATAATACAATCCAGAATCAAAGGCAGATTTTAATTTTTGTGCTTGAGTTCACGTAATAATTTTGTTTTCCTGGTTTCTCCACAGTGCATCTTTCTTTTGACTCCCCATAAGAATTCTGTGCTCTAAGTAAAATATTTTTCCATCTCTAGTTTTTAAATGTAAAATATTTCAATTTTTTTCATGGAATCCTATTTTTTACAAATATCATCTCTGTCATCAATACTTTTTTTACTGGACTGATATGATTTGTGTGGAAAAAATAAGGCAATGAGGCCACGTAAACCACACACATTCTCCACGGTGTCTGTCAGTTATCTTGATGGACGCTGTATGTCAGCTTGTTTCCCCATAGAGAGGTTGTTTTCCAATTACTCTGACATTACTAACAGATTACTGCTTGCAAACATACCCCATGAGGCTAGTGGAACAAAAAATTGGAAATTGGAATGCGAAAAAACTCATTCCTGCAAAGAGGCATTTGGTGTTCAAAGACAGAAGACAGACAGACAGATGGAAGAGAGTCAAAATACTACTGATGTCAAAAGAAGAAGAGAACAGAGGGATTTCTGCGGCCATAGATTTTGCCTAATAGCAGCTTGAATTAAGGCCTTCCTGTTAAATTGGCCTGCTTCCTGTGAGCCAAGGCCTCATTTCCCAAAGGGACACCATAATCTTTCATTTAGTAAATACGTTAAACTATTTAGACTGAGTGCCGCCACTTCCTGTCTCTGTCTTTTTAGTCTAACTGCACTTCTTTTTCTCTTTCTAAGGCCACAACATAGTTGCTGGCAAGTTCATTTTGCATACCTCTAGTGTTTGTGTACAGTTTCAGCTCACTAGATTGCTAATGCAGCCCTCAAACTCCCCAAAGATGCTTGTGTTAGTCTGGCTATCTAGACTGGCTTTCACTTGTCTGACTGGTTGGATAAAACGTTGTTTGTTCGAGAATCACCTAAAATCGATGTCCAAGCCCATTAAAGGGAAAAAAGCCCAAGAGATGTGAGCGAGTGTCTCCATTTCATTTAAAAAAAACAAAAAACAAAACTGCATTTCCCTGCTGCTGACTTAAAGAAATGTGGAGACCACTTGCGTGAACACAAACAGATGCACAAATGCACGCACATCCTTTAAAGCCACAACCACATAAACACAGACCTAGATTGCACAGGACCACGCACAAGCTAACACAGATGCATGGAGCTCCACATGGTGACCTTTGGCTCATTTCTACAGAGCTAGGTGCCCCATCATTCTCTTTAAAACCTCCACCCACTCACACAGTGAAGATAGTGACCTTCAAAGAGTAGGCACACACACTAAAACACCGTGTCTGAAGAGATCCTGCGCTGTGATTGAGCAGCAGCTGTGCTCATTTCCTGAGGTTATGATCATAGCTGCAGAAGAACAAACTAGGAGGATATAATGACTGTGGTTTTACACAAATACACATATTTCTGACCTTCCAGGGATTCATGTTGACAAAAGAAAAGGAGAGAAAGGTAAAGCAAGATAGCAGAAGATATTAGAAGATATTAGAGTAATTGTGTTCTTAGGAGAAACGCTGTTGACAGTAAAACAAATGTGGTTAATGGAGTTTAGATTTAACACAGTGTCAAAAAGAAATATGCATTTAATTCTATTATTATTAATTATTTAATGTGTAATTTGTTAAATTCAAAGGCAAAGAGTGAAATCAGCGGCAGAACACAACCAAGTAGCTCTTAAGAAACTTAATTATATATTAGTTATACAATATCCCAGTAGCCAACAGTAGCAGGGCAATTTAGCACATTCAAATACAATTACATAACAATAAAAAAAATAGGATGATTATTGTGTTGCTGGCCCTCATATTATCTTGCATTACAAATCCAGTGTGGCGCTATCCTTTACAGCGATGCACTGTGGGTATTTGTCACTGGTATTGGTTGGTTGCTGGGTGCAAAGAAGGTGCTACATCAAAAACCTGCTATGTAGCTTGCATGGAAGACGCCGCCTTGTCTGCAAACACTCTGAGCTGTAGTGAAACTTGAAGAAGTGCAACGCAAATTAGAAACATTCACCCTTCAAGTAAAAGTTGTGCCATACCGCTGCAACCAACACATTTCAAAAGGTGCAACTTTTAAGCTTTAAGCTGAGACTTTGATGCTTCTGTTGATACCATACACGTTTACCTTTGATAAAATATTTGCAGATAAACACATATTTCAGGAGATTGGGTTGAGATTTAACATACTCTCACCTTCTATGAAGTCAGATGGTGTGTAGACTTTGCTAGCTTGGGCCTTTTCCGCTGCACTCCTGCGGTCCTGCTCAGATGAAGGCGTATTGAGGCTATGCAGAGCAGTCTCTAGGACCTCCGCAAGCTCCTCTCGTTTGTCCTTTCTCACAGGCTTCTCCTCCGGATGACGCGTCAGCCCCATCTCCAGCTGGTATACTCTTTGCAGGGTGAAGCTCTCAAATGGCACTACAGCGTACTCGCTGGGCAACCTGATGCCGAAGGTCACCTCAGCTTTTGACAGCTGGGCCTTCAGGAACTCCTGTAGGTCCGCCGGCTGGCTCTTGGCTACCTGAGCTTCTCCAACACCACCTCCTTGTGAGGCAGCGCCTCCTTCCTGCCCCTCTGCTGGGCCTCCATTGGCTCTTTTCAGGCTTTCCTGTACTCCTTTCAACTGCTGACTGCGCTCCTGCAATGCCTCTTTCAACTGAGCTATCTGTTTCTTCAAGGAGGAGATGTGGAGGCGGTGCTGCTCCTCACGTTCTTGGAGGAGCACCTGGTAAGAGTGGGCACTCGGAGGACCGCCGCTGTGGGCAGGCCCAGCTCCTCCGACCCCAGCGGCTCCCGCTCCGATCTCCGGCCTCGTGCCTCCCAAGCTGGGATGATTAGATCCAGCGTGGGGTAATATATGACTCAGTGGAGGGTCATTAGAGTATGGCGGGCTGCATCTCATCACATAAAGGAGCGAAAGTGAGCAGCAGAGGAGCACCATAAGCCCCCCGACACGGGACACCCACAACAGTAGTCCGCGCCGTAACATCACTGCACGCAACATCAAAACTCACTCCTCCTGGTTAAACCCACAGAGGTATCATGTAACCTCACACACTCTGGCCTTAATGATGTCTGACTTGTGTTTATGTTCCATCACCCGGTGAGGAGGCGGGCTACATATCAGTGTGAGGTCATTTAATTTGAATTAGGTCATTGGTTCCCAACTGCCTGAGACTGTTGTGTCACTGGCAAAATAAAGGAAAAAAAAGAAAAAAGGCAGACACTTGTGAAAAAACACTTTCGTCCTTTCTCTTGGTCCAATTAGCTCCATGGTCTGTGAGAAGAAACTGTTCCAGACACTGTTGCATCATCTGTCACTCATAAGTGACTCATCTGTTTGCTCTGACTCTCCCACTAAGTCCATGTTGTCCTCTTCCTGTCCTCCTTCCAGTATCCGAATGCTCAGCCAAATAGTCCCCTATACAAATGCGACTGATGCAGAAAGAAAGAAGAAAAAAAATTCATAGAACTCTAATCCTCAGTAGTCATCTGTTTGTTTTTTTTCCAAAGCTGTTTTCCTGACAAAGGAAACAGAAAGGACAGTTATTGGAAACAATTCTTTTTAACATTTTGACGTGCACCAGCTTTCTCTAAAAACTGGAGGGTGTGTCTTTAAATATGCACTGAATCAGAAACCGACCAGGCTACTCTGACATATTAGTTTTAGAGTGGCAAGAAGTTGCCAAACCAAGCATTGCCTCAGGACTAAAGCTCCTGGAAAACAATGTTGTCACTGAAGATATGACGCCGTAAGTAAGGGAGCGTGAGCTTGAAACTCCAGAAGTTATAGTTCATATGTGCTAAGGTAGGTGTGTGTGTGTGTGTGTGTGTGTGTGTGTGTGTGTGTGTGTGTGTGTGTGTGTGTGTGTGTGTGTGTGTGTGTGTGAGAGAGATAGAGATCAGGGAATAGAGAGGAAAATATGTATACACCTATGCAGCTATTTGTACCTGCAGTGTGTGTATTGGTATGTGCACATGAAGTGCACTGTAGTGTCATATTATTGCTCTTTATGTTTCCACAGTCATGCAATAAAGACAGTAAAGTAAATACACCCTTACTTTCTCCATATGAATTAAGAGAGTTATTATCAGCCAGGTGCTGTTGATGCAATTGATGAACTTATTGGCATAAAGCTCAGATTATGCAATGCTCAGACAAACTGCAAAAAATCAAAAAGCTACATCTCCGACTCTGCAGTCCTCATTTAACATGTTCATGTTAAAGTTAACCACAAGATGTCTGGTTTGTCCACCATTTGGCAAAAACAAAACACAGCATATCGGCACAAACACCTCATACCGAATGTCAAGCACTGCACAGTGGAGTGTTGACTTAGATTGCAGACTTGGGACCTGGGCACCTTGCAGTCATTGAGTCAATCATGAACTCTGTAGAGTCTTCTGGAGACAAATGTGAGGCCATCCATGTGACAATTTGTCAACTGGCACAAAATTGTAATGCAATAGGACAAAGAACAGCAGCAAATCTAAAACAGAATGGCTGAAAAAAAGAAAAGAATCAAGGTGTTGCAATGACACAGTCAAAGTCCAGACCTCACCTGGACTGAGGTGCCGCAGTAGGCCCTTCAAAGACAAATAAATGTATTTAATGAATGCTTGCAAAACTCAACAAGCAACATTGTAAAGAAAAGTGGTTCAAATTTCCTTTATAGCAATGTGAGAGACTGATAGCCATATAGAAAACCATTAGTTCATGTTATTGCCTCGACATGCTTCTGAATGATGGGTTATGCATTGTTGTTTTTTTCGAGGACTATATTTATACTTTCCTCACAAAAGCTCTTGAGCAGCATTTTTACTGGGATGGCTTTGTGGATAGCAACGTTAGTTGTTTGGACCACCGTTTTAGTCCCCAGATGATGAACAATAACAAATTTTGTGGGCTTGGTTAGAATATCCCATCGATTTATGTTCCGAAAGAAAAACTGTAATAAAAGTGATGATCTTATGACTTTTTGTCTGGCACAGATGGTAAAATAACAACTTGTCCCAAAAAAGGAACCGTCATCCCAAAAAGACTTGATCTAGCCATGTTAGAACATTTAGTCAGCACAAAATTGATCTTACACAACAGACGAACATTCACCGCTACCAGCCAAATGCAGATACAACCACTGACATGATCAGCACCAGACGTGCTTTGTGTTTTGTGGTAATCCAAAAACGTCAAACGTCACAAAGTAAAACTAAGTGGTGAACAACAAGCTGTAAAGTTTAAGCGATAACTCTGTACTTTATGTCTTCTGCGTGGGAAAGGTGAGCAGCAGTATGGTGTATCTGGATGTCTGAATGCAAGTCTTGAGCATAAATAGACGTTTTGTGTGCGTGTCTATGCATATATATGTTCTTGTGGGAAGGTGTTTCAGTGTTCCTGTATGTATCTGTAAATGTATCTCTGTGTATCAGTCCCGGTCTCTCTTGACTCCCCACACAGTCAGCTCTTTGACAGGACAGCCTGAAGCTGAGCGTAATGAAAGGATTAGTATATGGCAGAAGTGAATACTGGACTGTGCTCTAACAGATGGCTGAATCAGGACAGACAGGGCGTCTCTCCAGCAGGACCTCCGCTGCTGACTTAAAAAAAATGTTTGAGGAGAGGACGCTCGGGGAAAAGTGGCTGAGTTAGTGCTGGAGAGCGTGCTGCGGCTCCTCACATCGAGTATCGTCCTTTGAATTACAGAAAAAGTCCTCATGATATCATTATATGGAGCCATGGATCTTCAAAACATGTGGCATGACATTAATGGCAGTTTAATCAGTTCATTTTGGCTCGTTCACAAAAGCTTCTCATTAGCTGAGAGTTGCAGGGAACCTCCTCTAAATAATTACATTGGTTTTTCCAGATGATTTTGACTTCCTGTAGCACAGTTGCGCTCGAACTAATGCCAGTAAATGTGATCACAAGCCATTCACACGAATTACAGCGTGTGCCTGAGTCTGGCATTGTGATGGTCAATTTCCCGTTTTTACTGAGGAACAAATGCGCTGCTTTGCATTGTCAAATGCAAGCTCGTGGTGGGAGGAGAGTATGAAGCTACAGCCAGCAGGTGATTAGGTTAGCATGCAGATTGATTATCGTCAACTGAGCCATCAGCTGACTAAGGCTGGGGTGATTGTTCTCTCCCTGCGCTATTTTAGTTTGGTTCAGCTTCTTGAAACCTTTGCAAATGTACCCCTGACAGAACAAAAGTATATGTTGTCTATGGCAATGTGGTCATTCCAAGTCATAAAGGTATGTGAGAAAGATTCATCACTGCAAAGAAGGCTGGTGTAACTTTGATTTATAAGCAGAGTCCTGCAGTCAAACCGCCGAGTCCCACCGGAATGAATGAATTGATTCAGCCCTGGTTATTTGACTCCCCACGGGGATAGCCGTGGCCTCAACACAAGAACACCGCAGAGAAATAATTACAGGCATATAGTTTCCTGTTACCATCTAGCACTAAAGTAAACGCATGCTCATAAAATGTTTATTCTCACAATGTGTCTGACATGTGCTACATCTGTGCTAACAAGCTATGGTAAAATAGTGAGAGACATTATTCAGGCCTGTGAAAAAGAAAGTAGAAGCACCTTTACTTACTTAATGCAATCATTTATCATTTTCTGTGCGACTTTATCAGTCTCTCTTAAGGCTCTGGAGGAAATTTAGCCTGCTCTTCTTTAAAGCGTTGCTTCAGTTCATTGAGGTTTGTGGACATCCGTTTATGCATAGATCTCTTAGGTTTTGTGGTTTGTTCTTTTGCAGCTTTGCAAAGCTAAGCTGTGCTGCGATCCTCTTTTTAGACAAAAGACGCTGTCCTCTGGTAATCCGTCCAAACAAGCCATACTTGTTCAGTCTTTTTCTAATTGTACTGTCCTGAACTTAAACATGTAACATGCTAACTGAGGCATGCAGAGTTTGGCATGCAGCTCTTGGACTTTCTGCAGTTTCTCCGAGTATTGCAGGGTCAGGTCCACTGTGATATTGTGACATTGTGTTAACACAATGTCACAATATCACACCAGCAAAAAACCACCAAATGTTTTTGCAGAGATAGACTCACAGACACAGTGTGAGTCTATCTAATGATGTTCATTTAATCAAGTAGTAGCAGCACTTGGCTGCTACTCATCCTCTTAATTTCTATGAAAGCAGTTAAGGATAAATTAAAAGTTTGACAGGACTGCACAGAGTCCTCTGAAAAACTTTCTTCTTCACTTTGCCATTAGTTATCATTAGTCATTATGATCTCCACCTCTCTTCCACAGTATGTCTTTTGTCCCGTTTTACTCCCCTCACCCTCAGCTGGTGCGGCAGATGCCTGCCCCTCCTTGAGCCTGGTTCTGCTGGAGGTTTCTTCCAGTTAAAAGGAGAGTTTTTCCTTCCCACTGTCACTCAATGCTTGCTAATAGGTGGTCATCTGAATGCTGGGGTTTCCTTTGTGCTATTGTAAGGTCTTTACCTTACAATATAAAGTTCCTTGAGATGACTGTTGCCGTGATTTGGCGCTACATAAATAAAACTGAAGTGAATTGACATGACTGCATGTGTTTAAAAGGAGCATATCACCACTGATGCTGTTAGGATTCTTGTGTTAGCACTTCAAGCTTCAAATCCCTTAGCCAAGTAAAGCCTCAAGTACTCTATGTGCAGGTGTGGCTATAGATTCAAAAACATTTCTAACTTGATTTAAAGTTTTCGTCTGTGCTAGCAGAAAACTTTGTTGTGGAGATCCTTCAGAGACCTGAAAACCACAGATGTCTGGATCTACCGTAAATCCAAACATACTGTTTCTCAGAAAGGAAATCATATAAACTGATCAGATTCTCAGTATAAATCAATTTCAACAGCCCAAAAAACAAACCTGCCGTGAAGTTTACCACAATAGTTCCTGTGTTTTCTCTCTGCCACCGTGTCTCTTCAACCTCCACCTTTAAGTCAGTGCCTGGCAGGGCCAACACCTGATAACAGTTTCCTGATGGTTGTTTCAGTCCTCATAGTACACTGAGCTACTCTTTTGAGAAATCTTTTCCCCGCGTTTCTTTTGCAGAATGCATCAAATACATCTACAGGCAATACGAACGCTAGTTTGTTTACCAACACATTACATTTCTTCACTTTTTGAGATGTCGCAGCTGATAAATGTGCTGTCCCCATTATTAGATATGCCGGAAATAGAAACACAGATGCAGAGAGACATCCAGTAGAGAGCGGAAAAATAATCTGCCTGTCACAAAGAAAAGAAAGTAAGGACCGAGAAAAAGAATGATTTAGTATTTGGTGACCAGATATTCCCAGCAGCAGCATCTGGGTCAGCCGCTAAAATCACTTCCTCCCCTCCCGCTGCTGTTTCCTGTCCCCAGGGGATTTATGCCTGTTTGTTTCACTGTGTGTGTTTCTACTGAAATAGGCGCATCTGTGCATCAAAAATATTGTCTTCCTCTTGACACCTGTTAGAAGTGTTGTGCTCATCTTTGTGAAAATAAGTCAGAGAGGAGATAACGTGTGAGCAAAGTGTAGCAACGAGTATTGAGAGAGTAGCTGAAGCTGCAGGAGTTTGCACAGAAAGAATGAATTTCTTCTCTGTCCGTTGCCCCATTTTGTGAGTCTCAGTCACACTTGTGAAGCAAAAATCACACGCAGGTGACAGCATATCTCTGTTTGTGTGCTCCTCTCTGTGCTTCAGGCCAACCTTTAAGTGCCTGAGGCATTTGAGAAGCAACCTCGTGACCGCAACATCGCGACAAACGAAGCATCTTAATCCCCGCTGTCATTTTTAAAGAGCAGACTGTCTTTGTTGTCTCCATCAGACCGCTCTTTCATAAAAACGTATGCACTGGGAATTCACAGTATATGTATCTTTTCAAAGGGTGTGAGTGTTTGTGTGAAAGAGAGTGCAATGGCCTGGAAAATCAGGCGGGGTGGTTGTAAAGCAGAAACACACAGAAGACACTGTACTTATACTGTTCAGGATTTTATCAGCACTTTTGCACATTTAAGCTTTTTATCTCTCATATCTGCATCTCCTATTGAATTATTATATAGTTGCACTTCAAAGTTGTAGATTTTTTCATTCCTGTTCATGGCAGCCACTGTTTTCCATTACTTTGTGCATTTTGGGTTTTGATCGTTTTCAGATCTACAGTGCACATGAGGGGAAATCTTAACAGGCTCATGCCAGAACACGCTCTGAAAAAACACATTTTACTAAACAAACAAACAAGCAAACTGTTCATAAATCTTAGTCTCTGAAAAAGAGACTTCAATACTCACCCTACTTCGCATTCAGCTGTTTTCAAGATGTGCTTGTTTATACTCCCCCACAGACATCAGTGGGGATGGTGGCAGCGCCAGACTGAAGATATAAAAGGAATGCCAGCACAGATTGCATGATTATGAGAGAAAGATAGATGTCGCCAAAGTGACGTCACCCCACAGTTTGTGGACTCCCATCTTAAGCCCAGCTGTTTTGCCTAGTGCCATGTTGGGTTTGGAAAGTAGATGTGACCATATTTTCATGCTCTCAGCTCATGACAGCACTGGCTTTCTAGCTTAGTTCCTTTATCTGTCCTTCACTGTGCAATGCTAATTTTGGCAAATAGGAAGCAGCTCAAAAACAAAACCCCAAACAAAGAAAAATGGCACTCGTGAATTATTCAAAGTGGCCGCGCCCTGAGTTATGCATTCATTTTAAACCTTAAAACAATTTAAAGAAGCGGGCTAGACGTAGGGAGGCACAGTGGTGGAGTCGTTACCACTGTTGCCTCACAGTAAAAAGGTCCTGGGTTTGAATCAAATGCTGGGGGGTTTCTGTCTTTGCATGTTTTTTCATGCCTATTTATCATATCAAAACTGGTTTTGTAACAGGCTCCAAACACGCCGTCATTTAAACACTGAAGATTATAACCCACTCACCTTTAGGGAACTGCAAATTATGCCACTTCCCGTGACTTCAGAGGTCACAGCTTGAGTGTAATGACTTGACATATCAGGAGGGGCTGCAGAGCCTCTGGTCAAGTCCAGCTCTGCCTCTACAATCACACCCATGTGATTGTCTACACAGAGCCTGCACGCAACTGTTGTCTACATGTTTCAGCTATTAATTGTCACTAGAGGGCAGTGTCCAAAATATGTGTTGCAGCACGGGAAAAGGTGAGCAAAGTTGTTTTTGTTTTTTAAATTAACAATAATACAATCTAGAACAAAGGTGAGCACAGTGTAATCTGAGAAAACAGAGAATGCCGGCTGCACACAAAAACAGTCAAGCGCCAGACTTTCCAATATTTCCGAGGTTTGTTATTTTAACAGACGGCAATATCTCTCAAAACAATCTATAAAAATTTTTTTGATTACTGAACAGTTTCTGATGCATAAACTGTCCTCCAGCAGAGCTCTTGTTGGTTTTTTTGTTTTTTTGGCCAGTCAGCCAATCAAATTTGCCACCCAGCCGGCAACTTCTCTGGAGATAACTGTATGGATTGTGACTGATCGACTGTTTCTTGTAAAAATGGTAAATGGCCTGTATTTGTATAGCGCTTTACACATCCAGTCATCCACCCATTCACACACACATTCATACACTGGTGAACCTAGTGGACTTTTTTTTTTTTTTTTTTAAATCAGCTATCAATCATTAACAAATGTGCTTTAAGTGATTCATTTATCTATTTGCACTGTTACTAAACCACAATAAGAAAGAAAGGCAAGCTTCAAAGAGCGGATCCAAGTTGACGTCTTCAAGATAAAATGATAAAAAAAAATAATAATCTTTTCAGATAATCAGCGTTCAACTTGAACATATCATAGATTGCATTTCTTCACGTCATATAATCCATGTCGAGCTACATCCGGTTGGTTTCTTTCTCTGCACACAAGCAAGTTTGTGTAGGTTGCATGCCCAGAATCCTTCAGTGGGTGCAGTCAAATACCTACACAAACAGTCACAAGCACGATACCATGTGAATCCTAGAGGGGTGTACTAAGAAGCAAGATTAATGGTTTAGCTTAAAGTCAGAGTTTCCTGTGTCATGTGGCTCTCTTTTTACCTAAATCACCAACTGGTAACTTATGGTGAACACATAAGCTGGTAGGGAGCAAACTATGGTCAGACTTTGCATTAATTTCATTCTTTTATTTACAGCATTTGTTGAGTCCAATATCGATTCCTTAATGGGCGAGTACATTTACATGTGCAAATTGTTAAGCCGCTTTTACTAACGTCACAAATTAAACCGAGCTGGAAAGTTACACTAGTGCAAACTGTGTGTTGTATTATTTGGTGACTGGGAAAATGTATAAATGTTTTTATATGTATATATTTTTTAAAAAATCTGCTTCTAAGCTTCTTTCACACTGCTGGAGTTGCAGCTACCGGAACACACAACACGTCTATCAAGTCATAAAATTTATCTCCCTATATTGTGCCGGGAAGCTAACGTCTCTGTTATCAGGATACACAACCATTAATGTTTAAATGGATCCAGTTTAAAGTTTCAGGGCTCTAATGAGCAGTCGTCATCTCAGAAATAAACAGCAGCACTGAGAGGGCGCTCAGCGATAAATTAACTTAATTAAAATGTTTACCGCTCTGTGCTTTAAATTCCAAATTAACAGTTTTTTTCTCACCTTATTTGCAAACGTGTCATATTTTAATTTTGTGTTACTACTGTTCTTTATAGAATTTTATCACCATTTTATTATCATCGTCATCCCCGATTGGAGTGGGTGCACTCATAGGAATCACTTTGTGCGGAAGAAGAGCCACATGACCCGCAAAGCAGCCACTTTTATCTCTGACTGGTATTTTTCGAGCCAGCTAATACAAAGGAAGCCTGGCTGTGTTCAACTCCCTTCATAGTAAACCCACCCAGATGCAGCCGTGCCCACTCCTCCCATCACATTTGGCGCTGCAGTGAGCAAAACTAAATATTGAAGGCAAAAAATAGGAATCTCACAACACAGGCAGGCTTCCAGGGCCAGCTAGGAGCAATAGCTTTATCTACTGTATGCAAATAAATAAATCAGAAAATTCAGTATATTGCTATGCTTTTTACTGACCATATACAATTATGAGTGGTTGCAAAAAATGTTGCGTTCTTTAAATCTTCCTCTAAGTCCCATCATTTCATATACTCATCTGTAAAGCACGTTCATATGAGAGAATATTAATCCTTTAAAAACAACCTTCTCCTCCTACCTCGGCCCTTTCCTTCCATACACATAAACTGTCTGTGAGTAACTGACCCCTGAGATGTCTACAAGCAACCGTACAAACCACAGAAGCATGCATGCTTAAACTCTGCTCCATACTGTCTGCCTCTCCTTCATCCTAGCTCTGCAGCCTCTGCCGAGTGGTATACTTGTTACCGTGCAGGGCAGGGATGTTAATGTGTTTGTGTGCTTGTTGGCCTCACTGAATATCTTCTTTTCACACAGTGCTGTCTGAACCTGCCCTCTGGCTATCTTACTGGAAAATTGGGGAACATCCTCTAGGGAAGGACAGCAGAGGAGAGGAAAGGAAAGGAGAGGAGAGGAGGAGAGATTAATTAAGATAAAATTTGAAAACGAGTGGGAAAAGAAAGTGGGTGGTGAGTTTGACAACTATATCCTCAGATAACTCGAGGGGAACTATTAAGCGAGTAGATGAGATACATGCTGCAAGGAGAAAATGAAGCAGAGAGAGGAAAAAGTCAGGATTAAAAGAGCCTGTTGGAGGGTAGGAAGGTGAGAGAAAGCTTTCTTTGATGTTTCTTGTCCCCTCAGGTGATTCTCCCTCCCATTCATTAGGGGCCGGTTTCTCCGGATCCTTCCAGTCGACGTGCCATCTGGAAGGCCCTTTAAAAAAAACGAAAACAACGAAAAAGCCTACACTCCTCTACTTCACTACAAGTGTCTGTGTTAACATGCACCGTCCAACCCCGCCCCCTGCTTTCCCTCTCTTCAAGTGCTCCATTTCTTCACGGTTAGGTTAGATTGTATCAGATTAAACATTAATGGTCCCCATGGGGAAAATGGGTCATTGCAGCAGGGAATAAAGAGTGGCAACTCTTCTGATAATAAGTTAAAAAAAAAAAAAAAAATCGAATTACTTCCCAAATTCTGCTTCACTGATGTCAGAAATTTCAACCTTTTCCTGCTTTTTATGAATGTGAAATGTCCATTAGTGCAATTGGACCTTTTATAATAGGGGAATTAATGGTACAGACTAACACACTGATATCTGACGCACTTGTCCCCCCCACCCCACCCCACCCTTCCTGCCGGCCAGCAGCAGCAAGCCTCTCACCTTATTACAGGAGAGGCTCCAGCCAGTGCAACACCGGATCTGATAAGCAGTTAAGGAAAGGGATGGATGGTTATATACACATATATACAGTGCCCGCTAATTTGCCCTTTCTGAGACGGCAGTAACTCATCCACAGAAGCACAATGAAAACCGCAATCCAATTCATAGAGGGCACAGTAAGCCTCTGCATAATCGCGATGTAATATAATAAATCGTGGTTTACACAGTGAGACACTCCCGGTGTCACGGGTCTTACCGCTGTTGACGGTGACGGTTGCAGGTGGACAGTTATAAATAGATGACAACAGATTATGGCAAGACGGCAAACAATTGAAGCTGACAGAAAATGAAGAAATCCGGCGCATCCACATTTTTTTTTTTTTTTTTACACCTGCTCATCTCAACCAGAAACACCTGCAGCCCATTCACCGTTGCTTTTCTTGTGCAATGGGAAAAAAAACTAAACAATTATGAGGCAAACTCACGACTTCCCTGTTCTCCCTGAAGCCGCACACCGCAGAACAGAAATTACCATCAGACGTTTCTCAACTCTAACCTCGCAGCAAGGCTAAGGTGAAGGCTTGTGGTTTGGCTTTAAGGGGTTACAACAGGTTTCTTTAACTGCTACCAAACCAGCTCCACCATCTGCTGTTGATAATTTATACTGTTAACTGTCAGCCGGCCCTACCAACGCAGGGCGATAAATCAGTGCCATTTATGCGATCTGCATTTAACTCAATAGTTTTCTCAAGACTGGAACCATCTGAAAGAATCAAAAGACACATAGCGAGGGTGACTGTAATATCATCAGATCTCATTTGTCACTGTGCTGCAGAGATGTTACATCAGAGCATTTGAAATGTCAATGGCTAATTATCCCGCACGACACTGTTGTCTGAAATGTGAAACACGATGGTGCAGCATGGGAAAGCGAAACTGTAAACATTCACAGACGTGCACTTAACACATAAAAGCTGATGTTATTGTCACATCAGCTTCTAAAAAGTGCACACCATGACAGACCTGTAGCACACACACACACACGGTCTGCCTGCCAACCAAACTCACACGCTAAGTAATCCCTCAAGTTTCACTCTTCAAGTCTGAGGAAAAAAAACAATCTACTCTGCCAGCATGCAAACCAAATATTTCAGGGTGCTAGGTACTTGTTAGTAAGCGCACTAAGCAGGATTAGAGCCTTTTCTGTGATAAAAACCTCCAGCAGTGTGTACTGGATGTATGCGTGCGTGTGCGTGTGTGTGCGTGTGTGTGTGTGTGAGAGAGTGAGAGAGAGCAGGAGAGAGAGAGAGAGTGAGATTCAGTGGGATACTGTTAGAAAGAAGCCTACACTTTGACTGAGTGCATGTAATTTTATTATCTGGGTCTGCTCAGCTGAAATCATTGTGGGTGATGTTTTGTTCAGATCCTCTATGTGGTTTTGGTCTGGAGTGACCTTACACATGAGTCACTGATTGGACCCCGTCAGTGATTAGTAGCTATTAAATATTAGTGTGGGATGGATGAATTAAATGTCAGAAAATGCGCTGCTGCAAAAACAAACACAAGTTAAATTCAAAATTGTGGACACATTTTTGCACGTTTCTTTGCCTCTTCCTGATATCTCCATAAAGCGCATTAGGGGGGGGAAATGACCTGATAAGTTGGGCGTAATTACGCACAAAAAGTTGATCGCTAAACCCTGTAATTACAGACAATCCAAATATAAACTAACAATTTGCACTGATAGGTGAGAATAACTCCGCACATGTTCCCTATTAAAATATTAGGCTTTTGTTATTTTACAGTACGGCTATCGACAGGCTACATCTGTATATCAGCGTCCTCTCATGCGGACAACTTACCTCTTGTCCCAGCAGTCGTCAGTCCGGTCCACTGTGAGCGGAGCGGAGGTTTGTTTAGTCCCGGTGCTGTGGAACCGTCCTGCAGCCCTCCACCGGTCCACAGACGACTCTACGGTTGTCCAGGAGCGGGTGTGAGCGTTTGTACCGCGGAGCAGCGAGAACAGCACCGGAACACAAGAAGCCTGCTGCCTTCACAATAAAATGCACTAATTATGTATCAAGCTTTGCTAAAGCTTTTCATCCAAGCCAGTTACATTAGCTTAAAAAGAGAAATAAAAATAAAAGCACTAAAAATGGAAAATAGTGTAGTTACCTGCATTTATTCAAAGCTCCCCAGTTCATATTAGTTATTCGATTTTTGTTCAATTAAACCACAAATCCTTAAAAGCAACAATTTCTGATAATGAAACGTGGTTAAGAGTAGAAGTGATACCAAGTAAATACAGGGCCAGTATTGGCGATGCTGATCGATACTGATACTTTTAACCCATAAAGGAAACTTCTGGGAGAGCAATGTGTCATGATTTATGAAATGAATCATGATATCATTTTTGCAACTTTTGAACACATTATAATGACCACCAAATCAATGTAATGTTGTTGTTTTCATTTCCAAGAAAACGACTTATTTAATACAGCCCAGTGGGCTACATACTGAACTTAAGCGTTAAAAACAAAGTACTGATCCGCTAGTAATTAGAGATGATGTGGCTTGTTGCCATCATGATTGGAAACTGGAAACCAGCAACAACTTAACAAAAAACAAACAAACAAAAGCAATGAAGCAATGAAGACTGTGTCCCAAACTACTGCTTTTTAATTGAATGGTGATTAAAAAAAAAAAGAAAAAAAATATCCCAGCCAACTGGGGAAATTGCATTTAACATAGGGTAACTTTCCCCATTCCTTCCCCTCAAGTTGTCTTGTTTGCAGTACAAAATACTGGCGATCTGTTTGCGAAAAGTCTCATCATGCTCCTCTGTTAGTCGTCCACTTACTTCTTTGTGCCTTAAGTCATGTAAAAATCAGTTTAACAGTGAAAGGTTGGAGGTTTTTTCAAAGATGAAATTATGAAATATTTATCAAATCTCACTGTACATTAACCCCCACATGCAATGTCTACTTGTTTAACTTTACCCTTACTATTTTTATTCCGTCCATTCAGTGAGAAAGACATTGTTAGTCGCTCTCTGTGTTCTGTGTGTTTGGAAAACCAAAAAGAGTTCGTATTGCTGTATTGTTTGTTTTTCTTATGATATTGCTCAAAACAGGAAAACAATCTGTATATTCCTGGCACTACTGTAGTTTTTTTGTTTTTAAACTCAAGAGCTCTGATAATACAAAAAATATTTGTCTACATTTTCATTCATCTTTCCATGTATACCTTTCTGGCCACCCTATTATATAACTCTTCAGAAAGCTTTCTCCCCATCATGTAATTATTAATCTTACTGACTTGCCTCAGGTTTTTAAATCCGACAACTTTACTGATTAATGAATAATCTGAATGACAGCAGGTTAAATCTAGCAACAACCTTGGAGGGGGG
>NW_024582384.1:472795-477330 GCF_018398535.1 Haplochromis burtoni | reverse complement strand
ATATATATTTTTAAACACGTTTTATTTTGAAGGTTATGAGCGGAAGTCAGACAGCTAATGTGATCAACTTGACCCCGATGCGCTCTCTCCGTGCAGGTCCGCCGGTCCGCCCAGCTCTCCGCCTCCCTCCCTCAAGGTCCTCTCATAAAGACAGCCTTGTTACTCAAGACACCGTTACAGCAGCAGGAAACACTACTGCCTTTCATTTGTAAGGCCAACAAGAAGTCCAAATGTGTAGCCCACATCTTCATCTACAAGTGACCCGAGGGGCTCTCTGAGGACCCAAATCATGTGACAGGCACGGAGCAAAAACTGTTGTCTTTGGAGTAAAAATGTAGTTCTCTTGTTGAGTATCGATACACAGCGGTGGCGAAGTACTCAGATACACTTTAGAAACATAATCTGCATTAATATACAAGTTATTTATTCAATTTTGGATGAGCAAGTAAGTAGAAACTAGAGATATCTAATAAACAGAAGAGTCCAGCGTTTGCCTCTGAACTTGAAGGAATTACACACTTAGATGTATATCCTTGGCTACTTGCAAAATGTTTTAACGGGTAGCCTACAAGAAAAGTTACTTTTCGTTGCCATTAGAGGACCAGGAAATGAGTGGCCTTTACACGCAGGACATAAGGATTTTATATGAATGAATAAAATTCATCCGCACTGCCTTATAAATCGACCGAACAGCGGTAAATAGGGTCCCATGCCGGTGGCTCTCTTTTTAATAACTCAACACAATCAATAAATACTCAGACATTACTCAGATCTCTCCCACTCGGATGAAAAATCAATTGACCGCGATAAGCAGATAAATGTGAAAACACCCTTTAATAAGACAAAACTGAACCGTCAGTCTTCCCGCTACGCTCATAAATGGTGTTGCAGCTACACCACATGGCACACCGTGGAAATGCACCGTCTTCATCCTTTTCCCCAGAGGAATAATGATGCAAACTGCAGTATATTTTAACAATCAATAATCCATCTAACGTGGCAGTTGGAGTTATGTTACCTTGAAGACTTGCATCAATAAACTCAGATCTTTTGGTCTGCACAGTCCTCTGAGATTTGACGAAGGTCCTTGAAGAGACGCTCGATGCTCGACTCCATTCATCTCAGAATTGAGCTTCTGGTCTTGTCTTCTTTTTAAGAAGCAGACAAGACCTGGAGAAGATGGCCCGCGCACACGCATCATTATTCACCAGGTCTGTTGGATGCTTCGTGCACAAAGTGATAACAGCTGTGTCAGCGCACACGAGGGAAACAGGTAATTAGGACCATGCGTGTAGATGTGCCAGCACGATGGAAACAGATCCTGTGGGCTTTCCACAGTTTAATGAGGCAAAAGGGAATCGCTCTGTTTGTTCATCAAACAGCTCTTCAGCACTACAACACATAATCAAACCTTGAAAAAAAAAAATAGTAATAATAATCATAATTAAAACAGAATAGTTTTCTTCTATTAAATTTTTAATAATAGCCCATCTTAACAACTCATTAAAAACAGAATATAAAAATATACAGGCAGCTTGAGATAGAACTACATTTATGTACAAAGGTGAGTAATATAGAAACAAAATATATATTTAACAGAGGCAAAGTCTGGCTAAATGTTTGAAGAGCGCATTAACTGTATACATGTACTTTAACGGCAACAGCTGGCTTGAATTAGTCACATGAAATGGTCAATTTCTCTATCGGACGTGCCTGAGGGTTTATCGTTAATGCATAGGATGACAGAAGATCTGCGATTTGAGAAGTTTCTTTCCCACTACTTCACAATTGTTCTTTACCATAGATAAAGAGGTGTTTCATCAGCTACCATTTCTTACCATTTCAGGTATTGGGAGTAAAAATAAGAGCGCTGCCCTCGTCGTGGTTTGGTTGTGCAGTCAAGCCTTTATTTCACATCCAGTGGTAAAAAGAACTGGATGAATCCAGTCTAATCACTGACGGTGTCATTATTCCAACTATATGGCCACTACACTACAAGACTGACTCCTTACGCCCAAGTAATAACTGCAAAACCATCATTAGACCAGCTCTTAAGAATTACTGGAATCTAAATACGATTATCCTTTCTCATGTTTCATTGAAATTGCATTTTTAACTACTGGTGTTTGACCTCTGACGGGAAAATGGGCAGAAGATTAATTAAAAACAAGCAGATCTTCATCTAACAGAAATATAAGCTGTCCGGTGATCTGGTGATCTGGCGACCTGTCAGACGGCTACACTGAAATGGAAAGCAGGAAGATTTTATTAGCTTCGTTAGGCCCTCTATTTTCCTAACCCTTGAAGTTCTGAAAGATCTCAGCAGCGTCCAACCAGGACCTGAAGCAGGCCAGGCCCCGGTCTCGGATCTGTTTCCTGCCCTTGTCCGTGATCACGTCGCCGTTCTCCTTCACGATCACCAGTTTGGGCACTGCTGTGATCTTGTAGCGATGCTTCAACTCACTGCGAGAGGACAAAAAGACAAAGAAGCGCCTTTATTAGAAAAAGACACTTCTTCCACTGTAAAGAATCTATTATACACTTGATAGTTTTCCATGAATACATGTGAGATTCTTGCACATAACAACGCAGTTTGATGGCAACTGTGGCTACAGATATCTCACAAATTCAAATTTTACAAATAAAAGAGGATTACTGGCTGCAATTAATCAACACACCTAAACACAATATAAGAAAAACAGCTTCACTTTGCTTAGATACAGCATTCAAATGCTGCTAACTTAATGGCACATGGATGTTTTTATGTTTGATGTTTTTATTTCAATACTCATCTGCTTTGCTGAATATATTTAAATCACACTACTGGTATGGTTAAACAGAACATTCAAAGAGTCCAGTTTTAACTTTGGGAAGAAAAAGAAATGAACAGAATAGCTGCAACTCCATCCAAGATTAGAAACTGAACAACTTGATACTCGACTTTAAAGTAGCTATGTAATAAATAAATAACTGCTTTTATTTAAGAAAAAAATGTTTGAGAGAAAAGTTTGCACTCACAGGTGTACGGATCTGACTTTGATTTAGTCACGCAACCCTCCAATAACTCAAATCACGTGATCTGGAAATCAAAATAAACAAATAAAGGACACTTTGAAGAGAACACTCTGGACTTGATGTCGCTTAAACCTAATCCTCGACAGTGACGCGCATCAGCGTTTTACATAAGCTGGATCACTGCCTAGTAGACTGTACAGACTGCACTGTGTAGGTATAAGATAAATAAAACACCTGATTATGTTACGTTGAGTTCAAATGTGAAATATTAGATTATGAAACTCACTTTTTGTAATCATCCGTCCAAGGCAGAGCGAGCCAGTCTCCGTGCATGTCGTGGTAATATTCAACCATGTCATCGGCTGACTTGTCAGAAGACACAAAAACTATTTCAAACTGAGCCGGAGGATCCCTCTCCTCCACCAGCTCCGTGTAGAAGTCACACAGGATTGGGGTAAAGTCCCGACACGGCGGGCACCATCCCGCGGAGAAGTAGATCCCCACCACCTTGTTCCGCAGAGCCTCTTCAGGATCCACAAACTCTCCGTCCTTGTTCAGGAGTGTGCGTCCGGAAAATACCTCCACCATGTCTGCTGAAGTCCGGCTGCTTTGAGTTTTGTTCAGAGTTTCGTTTAGCTCATATTTGTTGCCAAGTTTTGAACACAACGCTCAGAAGTGTGGACTCTCCGGGGAAGGTTCCGTTTACCTTTCCGCAAAAGTAGCTTACAGCCAATCCCGATAATCACCTGCGGACCAATGAGGACGCAGAAACCGCCGTAATTCATTAGCCACGTGGGTAACACACACGCGCGCGCACGTACACTGCATTCAGAAGCAGTCAGCTAGCATAGTTGTCGTAACTACTCCATAGCGATAGGTAAAGCACGACGTCTCGTGACGCTTTCCGGTATCGGTGTACGCATGCGCAGAGCTATAAATTAGACAACATTAAAGAAGTTTAAAAATCACATGTGCGTATGTGTGTTGAGGTTAATTATGATCAAATAGCATTAAACGGGGTATAATTACTCATCAGTAAATTATTATAAACTTGTTTGATTATTAATTATTGGTTTATACTTCATCTCACTTCTCAGTGTCTTCAGTGTAGTTTTAAAAGCTATTCATTAATTTTACTTTTTATTTACATGTTCGAAACACAAGACGAAAATAGAGTATATTTTAGTCTCAGTACTAATGCATACAAGCAACGCTGACAGAAAAGGATAAATCATTTTCACTGTAATAATAATTTATTAAAAGAGCTAGAAATTTAAAACACAACAGAGGAAAACACGAAACAAAAATGAAAGGATTCATTAATAATGTCACTAATGACATCATCTGTTATAACAGAGATGTACTGGATAACATTTTATGTAAACCTTTATGTACATAAAGCTACTTAATACTAAGCCTCATTGGGGGAAAATCATTAAAGATATTTAATGGTAGATTCCAGATATATTTGTGCTATATTTGAGAAAAGCTATATTTTATAAAACCCATATCATTACTTC
>NW_024582384.1:469968-472775 GCF_018398535.1 Haplochromis burtoni | reverse complement strand
TTGTATCTCTAAGGAAACGCACAATTAAAATGACTACAGTCTTTTTTGAATATACTAGTACTTTTAATCTGGGTGAATGGAGCTTGAATTCCCTTTTAAAATACAGCTCTACAACACTTTTCTATGAAGTCTCTGGTAGTGCACAGGGAGGTCAGTGTGTTTGTATCACTCCTTATTTCTTCAGCTGAGTGCACTGAGGTCATTTGGAAAGAAACCCGGCCACTCTGTTCCTGTCCAGCATTTGCTGCCCATTAGTAAAGGCAACTGCTGAGAGCAAAAGACTAAAGAGACATCTTTTTCCCCCTTTTTCCTTCCCAAGGACTTTTTCTCTCCCAAAACAATTATAAACAACATGACCTCCAATTCCAATTTATCCAACATGCGACGGCTGGTAGAACAACTGAAGCTTGAGGCCAGTGTGGAAAGAATCAAGGTAAAGCTGGTATTTTTACAGAACACGACTGCTTGCTTTCTACAAACTAGCTTTTGTTGATTGATGTAACTATTTTGTTTAATATGTACATTATGAATGTTGGGAAAGTGCAACTAGATTAATTTAAGAATAAGATTTAGAATAAGATTGTTTAATCTATTTTATTTAAAACACTTAGTATACGGTATTACACTACAGAAAAGTCACTCTGTATAGTTTAATGAATACATACATGCTTTAGATTAATATAAGACACACCATTAATTAATCACTACGTCAAAAAATGATTTTTAATGCAAAAACTCCAAAAAGTTCAAGATTTCTGATTATAAATATAAGCTGCATTAGCTTTTTTACTACCAAGTTCCAATTTATTGTGAATAATTTTAAGATTTGGGTTATTTACTAAGTATTACTTAATTTAAAAAAATAAACTGGGTAATCAGTATATTCAATTTAAAATAGTTAGTGCCACCTCAACTACAACCCTAATAATCTATAAATGTATTTATCTATTTATAATTTTGTATTATGTATTGTATTACTATCACTGTATTCTGTATTATAAGCATTATATTATCTTATGAATGTTTTAGTTTTTTTAAATGAAGGAATTTATTAATTTGTCAAATCTGCTCTTGTAAATGCTAATAAACTCTGGGTGTCAGTTACACATATCAGTTTTTGGTTTTGCACAACCTAAAAAACAAAAGGCCTGCACTTGATTTGTGTGTGTGTGTTTTTTTAATCCTTTTAAAGTATATGTGAGTTACAAAGTTGTACCATCTGAGTGTATTTTTATGTTTCTGCTTCCAGGTGTCCCAGGCTGCTGCAGAGCTCCAGCAGTATTGTCTGCAGAACGCAGGAAAAGACGCCTTGCTGGTTGGAGTCCCCACAGGCAGCAACCCTTTCAGAGAACCACGCTCTTGTGCCATAGTGTGAAGGTCAGGGTCCATAAAATGTGCAGCTTTGTTTCTTTGTAACGCCTGTTATTACGTCTCAATTTCAAATGTGGAATAAAAGGTTTTGCACCTTTTGCAGTGGAAGACAAAGTGGATACAAGTGGCATCCCACTCAAAGAAGATATTAATTTTGCTTTGTTTTTTTAATCGTGTAATAGATTTTAATTTCATGTTTTTCTAAAAATGTTTTTACACAGTTTTGTAAATCATCAATTTTTTGGTGAAACACATTAAAGCACATCCCGTGAACGTACAGTCTTTTCAGTTTTTCTTTTAAATTGCTTTTACAAAGTGCTGTGAAAACACCATTTCTGCACCAAACAGTCTTACAGTGATTATCTGTAAAGCTTTCAAAGCGGATGTTTGTTGCTGAGCTCTAAATTATGCCTTGGAATCTCGTGGCGTCTGCGCTTCCTGATGTTCAGTCTAAGTCAGGAACACAGCCAGAGAGAGGAAACTGGGTCTTCCTGTTCAAAACTGCAAAGACAAAATGCCACTTTTCATTTATCCTTTGAGCCTTTTAAAACTTTTTGGATGTTCCAGCTGAAGAGAATGCTTAGATAAAATAAAATAAATGCACTCTGTGCAGAAGGTGCTTTACAAACTATATAAAAACCATGTTGTTCATTGTATTTGTGCGCGACAGTTTACATAAGTCGTTGTCTGTTTAGTCAGTTCATTTGTATATTTTATTTTAAAACAGAACTTCTATTTTTTTATATGTCTACATTGTTCAAGAAACTGTTTAATCTCCCTAAAACAAGTCTAGCCAGTCACGAGACAGCTCTGCCTTATCACTTCCTTTTCCTGTCGCTGCATGGGCGAGTCTCAATAGCTCTCCTGTCATGATGCCTCCTTTGCTAGCAACATTTGCTCTGCAAACAAGGCTTTAGCGGTTTCTGCAGATGCTTTAAATAAACTCCTAGTTCTCTTTTCTCGTGTATCTTTGCAGTTTATTTAGGCAGAAGTCTGGATTTCAGAGTGTCAGAGAAAAAGGATTTAAGACACTATTGTCATATGTAAGCATGTATTTACAGTCAGTGTGTAGATATATGTTTATATAAAAAAATAAAAATAAAAATAAAATGGGTGTTAAGCGCTGAGCTTTAGAAGTGCTGGTAATTGTTTTATGGGCAAGGATTTCAGTCTCTAGCTGGTAGAGACAGACCCTAAAAGACTGGCATCTGTAACTGCAGCAAAAGGTGGTTCTACAAAGTGCTGACTCAGGGGGCTGAATAATTACGCACACCCCACTTTTCAGTTATTTATTTGTAAAAAATGTTTGGAATCATGTATGATTTTCGTTCCACTTCTCACGTGTACACCACTTTGTGTTGGTCTGTCACGTGGAATTCCAATAAAATTGATTCATGTTTGTGGCTGTAATGTAAAAAAATGTGGAAAAGTTCAAG
>NW_024582384.1:444098-468071 GCF_018398535.1 Haplochromis burtoni | reverse complement strand
TACCCCTACTCCAAGGCCCTGCATGTGTGGGTGGTTGTGGTGGAGCGGGAAGAGGGAGGCAGCTGGAGATGGGGAGGGAAAGAAGGGAGGGGCAAACATCCAGTTTAAACTGATTTAAAGGTGGCAAGGTGGTGAAGTGCTATGCCTTCACAGGATGAAGGCTCCTAGTTTGAATCTTAGCTGGAGCTTTTCTGTATGGAGTTAGCATCCTCTCCTTGTGCCTGCACTACTCCGCCTTCCTCTCATGTCCAAAGACATGCCTGTTAGGTTAATTGGTGATTCTAAACTGCATGTGATAAAAGGAGTTAAAGTATGGCACGAGGATCATGATAACTTTGAGATTTTAATGATTTCTTTGAACTATTCTTTTTTTTTTCCAATGTGGAATGATTGTGCAGCATTACACATCTTTAATGACTTTAACAAAAACAAGAAATGGGTGCAAAAGTTTGAATTGATTTTGGATTTTCTTTCATCCATACAGGGTCATAGTTATGCATATAGACTCAAACATATACAGTGAGCAACATAAGTATTTGAACACTCTGCAATCATGAAATCATGGAGGGGTCTGAAATTCACATTGTCGGTGCATTCCCACTGTGTCACACAGCATTTAAACAACAATTTAAGAAATCACATTGTATAATTTTTATGACATTATTTGTATAGCACTGCTGCACATAAGTATTTGAACACCTGGCAATCAGCAAGAATTCTGGCTCTCCACCTCTACTCCACTTATTGTGTGGAAAAGTGTGAAATTACACCATCTTCTGGTCAGGTTTAGAGTTTACAAAAGTAGAATGGAAGGAAGAGCCTTCAGCTACTGGGCCTCTCTACTGTGAACAGTTGTGCTTTGAGACACCCTTTCCACTTTTTAAAATTAGAAATAAAACTTTCCCTTTTCATAAAGCTGATAGCTAGGCTTGGATCATGTGACCTTAAAGCTATGCTATTCGATAAGCCGAGGGACTTCCCATGACGAGTGGTTCTCCACTACTCCTATTTTCTTTTTAAACTCTTTACTCTATTTTTTCTTCGAAAGTTTTCACCTAAAAGTAGTAAAATGAATAAATG
The DNA here is from genome assembly GCF_018398535.1 of Haplochromis burtoni. Taxonomy (NCBI): domain Eukaryota; kingdom Metazoa; phylum Chordata; class Actinopteri; order Cichliformes; family Cichlidae; genus Haplochromis; species Haplochromis burtoni. Next base: position 466,991 of record NW_024582384.1, on the reverse strand, counting down.
AAATGATGTAACTGAAGTTTAAAGTGTAAGTAAAAGAAGGTTGCTACAACCATTTAAACTTCCACATTAAACTTTATTTCACTTTCCTTAAACTCTCCAGGAATCAGTGCAGACCTGCAAGGAATCCAGCTGTTCCAGCCATCTATTTTACTATCAGATTTTATCTCCTACCCATCCACCTACATTTATCTGCTTTCTGTTCCAGGGAATGAGGGAAGGACAGTGGAATGGAAAATTAAAAATAGAATCTAAAGTCCTTTTAAGCTAAACCGGTGCCACGTATTGTCAATGAATGCTCCACCTGTCATTTCATTCTTAAGAAAGCAAACCTCAGGTATAAAGGCAAACTTGTTCTCTACAGAGAAAATAAACAGAATAGCTTGAATGGAGTTGTCTTCTCCTTTAAAGCTTTAAAAGTATGGGCGGGGATCGGAGTTCGGTTTCAGTGCCGCCTCCTTTTTCTGTTCTCACACCCAGCAGCTCAGGTCAGTCACAGAAGAGTCAGCGAGCTGACGTGCTTTGGTTATAGCTTCAAGCTTTCCCGGTTGATTATGAAATTAGCTACCATCAATGAAGAACCACAATACGACACGCCACTGGGGAACTTCCACAGCCTTTCCACACCTTTTTCAAAGGTCGCTGACCTCTGAAAAAGGACTGAACCAGTTTGACTTTTGTTTGTTAATGACACTGAACTTTAATATACTGGATGAAAACTTTTATCAAGTGAGGAGATGGCCAAAGTGCACAGACTCTATGTAGGAATAGTAATCGGTAAGATCTTTTCTCTTGTTCACCTTTCTTTCTCATTGTCCATAAGCAGAAGGCTAAAAACCCAAAAGGATAATATTAAAATGATATGTAAATAGTTCTTGTTTTAAATGCATGTCCTGTACGGTTCCAGTTTTCTTCTCATATCTAGTTTTTAAAATGTCATTTGAATAGCTCTATGTTGTTTTGACTGGTATTAAAACCATGTGTTATCAAAATAATAGAGCCAAAACAAGTTTACAGGCAATTCCCTGCTAAGCAACTTGTGGAATAATTGTACTTGTACAACAAGCTTCACTTGTGGTTAATGATTAAATGAAAAGCTCATGCACAAGGAATGTGCATCTTCTGTGATCATTAATCATCATCAAATCAGGCTTCCCTTAATATAAGTTTTGGAAACTGTTTGTGATGTTGTCCTTTCTATAGGTTTATATATTAAAAAAAACAATTATTTGCCAATACAGTCACCAGGAAAAGTAATAGAGGATGTTTATAGAGTAGTAAAAGTGCTGTCATCGCTTATCCAGATCCTGTAAGTACAATGCGGCTAAACGCTGGTTAAAATGTGCAGGTGTACGTACGTTGGTTGTGTGTGATTGGCTTTTTGTTTGTGCTCCTGGCTGCAGCTCTGACCTTATGCAAATACTGCCTGGCAGAGTGGAATGCCACAGACGCGCCTCCCACTGGAACTGTGTCCGACTGTCATCTCCATGGCAACAGAGACAATTGCACAGGTAGATATGGAAAGGTGGTGTAAGGGGCGTTTCTGTGACGGTGTCATAACTGCTTCTTTGGTTTGACTTTTTCAGTAGTAGAAGTAGTAAGACAGATGTTGGTATGAGACACACTTGGAAAAGTATATTGTTGAGGAGTCACAATATACAATACACAATATAAAATGTATCAACCCTTAGTACAGAGGTATTGTCAACAACCTCTGCTGAGTAATTTCTGTAATTAAGCAAATTTTAACTGCAATCTCATCATCGTTAGATGGATTTTGGGGAAATAAACCACTAGATAAGACCCATAACATGGGTGTTGTGTTTTATATGGGATTAAGTACAATAGCATAAATTTATATATCTCCATATATATCTCTATCTCTCTCTCTCTCTCTCTCTCTCTCTCTCTCTCTCTCTATATATATATATAATCTCTATAATATATATATATATATATATGTTGTGTGTGTGTGGGTGTGTGTGTGTGTGTGTGTGTGTGTGTGTGTGTGTGTGTGTATTCCTTTGGAAAAATGTAGATTAATTTAGATAATTTTTTGAACTTAGGAAGCTAACTAAAATAAAATTAAAATATTGAGGAATTATGCTTAGTTTTAGTATCTAGTTTTTATTACGACTTTGCTGATAAGACATTGATGGACATGCTTACTGAGACTGTGGATATCTAGAAGACTGTATGTGAACTTCTTCCAGAAAGTTCAGAGTTTTTATTGTAATACCTTTACTGATTTCCTTATTCTCACATCTGAATTATGCTCTCTATACAATAATGATTAAAAAAGACTAAAACTTACACTTCCACTCTAGAAACTAAAATGAATATAAGACAAAGACACAAAATAAAATTAAAATAATAGCTGACTATATAATAGAAAAGCTCTAATCAGTCCAAATTAATAGTTTGAAAAGAATTGAAATTAATAGATTCTATTTAAGATTTGAAACGAAAACTGACTTTATGTTTGTATATCTATAAAACAATCACCGTTGTTTAGCTAAGGTGTGCAGAAAGCGCAGAAACAGGTTGAAACACACTATTTAGCACCGCTTTTCACTTTGATTTGTGATTTTTTATTTTTTTTTAAAGATGTAGTATTTTAATTTGTGAGCTTTATAGGGTCTAAAGACTTGTTCGGGTTAGCTATGTCCTGTTTTCCACTGTTTTTGCTAAGCAAACCAGCAGCTAGTGTTAGCTTTATAGCTCACGAAGTGACAGTGGTATCGGTTGTCCCATCTCGGCTAATTCTTGGCAAGACAGCAAATAAAGCTACTTCCCAGACTATCTCTTTAAACTTCGTAACATGAGATTTTTCCTTTCAGCACTGAGGTCATGACAGCAAACTGGGTCTCGTGTTTCAGCTAACAAGTGAAGCGCTCTCATTGATGTCGCAGCACTATTGTTTTACAAGCTCAATATTCAAAGATAATGTCATGAGAGCCGCTTGTAAAGATAGCGGTATTCAGAAGAAGTGTTATATGAAACCGGTGGTCAGAAGTTCATCTCCATGGCTAACCAGCAGCTGTCAGGGTGTGTTTTATCATGTGTGTCTGTGATAGAGAAAAGGGAGAGGATGAAAACAGAATCCCATTTCATTTTGTAAAGAATTTTAATGAAACGACGTGATTTCCAAAACAGCTGAGATGCTTCAAAAATGTGAACAAAAACAGGATGATTTTCGAAAATAGGTCGGGTCTTTTAACTGGAATATTTTACTACTACGTGAAAAATATGAGCTCATTTTGAATTTAATGGCAACAACATGTTTTAAAAAAGTTGTCATGAGGGCAACGCAAGACCGGAAAAGTAAGTGGTTAAAAAAAACAGCTGGAGGAACATTTTATAACTAATTAGGTTAACTGGCAATAGGTCACTAACACGATAAGGTATTTAAAAAGAGCCTATGAGAGAAGCAGAGTTTCTCTGAAGTAAAGTTGGGCAGAGGTTCACCAATCTGCAAAATAAATGTGGAATGTGGAACAATTTTAGAATGATATTTCTCAAAGCACTTTTAATATAATATCTCATCATCTACGGTAATAATACTATCATATCATCAAAATTATCAGAGAGTCTGGAGAATTCTCTGTGGGTAAGAGACAAGGCTAAAAATCAGTATTGCATTAAAAGCAGGTATGATTCTGGCAGGAACGTTTTGGCACGGACTCAGGAGCACTTCAAGACATCAATGTTTGCGAACACAGTTCACCGTGCCAACTACAAATGCTCTGTCGTGCAAAGAAAAAGCCATGAACATGATCCGGAAATGCAGCCTGAGCCAAAGTTCATTTAAAATGAGGGCAAGTGGAAAACTGTTTTGTCATCGGACAAACTAAAATTTGAAATTCTTTTTGTAAAACAAGATCACGGTGCGCTCCGGATTAAGGAGGACAAAGACAATCTGGTTATGATCAGCATTCAGGTCAAAAGTCTCCAAAGCAAAGCCTAACCCTAACCCCAAGGCCAATAAGTATCATGGTAGAAGAGCTCAGGGGCTAAACTGGCTTGCAGTCCAGATCTTTCACCAGTTGAATACATTTGATGCATCATGAAATGGAAAATAAGACGAGTCAGGACTGCTGAGCAGCTATAATTTCATATCAGATAAGAATGGGAAAACATTAATTTTCCAAAAGTCCTGCAATTGTTTACAGACTGGTGTTAAACATGGCCCAGTCCCAACTTTTTAAAGACAAGTTGCAGCCATCAAATTCAACATGAGCCAAACTTTTTCTTAAAGGATTTTCGGTTCGTATATTTGATATGTTTTCTATGTCCTATCATGAATAAAATATGGAATAAGGAGATTTGCAAATCATCATATTCAGTTATTATTGAGATGTTGCAGAGCATCCCAGCTCTTCTGGAGCTCAAGTTGTAGAGACACGTGTCTAATGAGATCTCGATGACACCAGGCCTTTCCTGGCATGCATTGCACAGTTCTTCAGTGGATCGTGTTACAAACAGTCTATATATACACACATCATGCCATGCCAGAAGGTGAGGGAGTACATCAAAGAAGATCATGACACAGTTACAGAAATAGACGTTTGGAGAAATGAGCTCATTTGCTTTTGGTACATTTGTTCATTTAGACAAGGTGACTGATAAATCTCCATTAGGCCTATATACTAGGCACATAAAGAAAATCTTTTTGTGTTAGCCATACACTGCAGGCGATATGAAAGACAGAAATCTGAAAAGCAGCGGGGGCTCTAACTTGAACTTGGTTTTGCTATTTGAAGTAGAGACTGAGCTGATTAGGTAATGATACAGCTTATTCTTAGAAGTTGTTTTAGTGCAACCGATACCTGAAATCAAGAACAGCACATGGCACTAGGACTTCTCAGCGGTGACCATTTTATTGGAACCATAATTTACAAAATAAGCATTATGCTGTATTGAAGAAGGCTCTAAAACATTGAGTCTTTTAAGAAAATGTTTTCCAAAATCAAACGTAGGATAATTTACTCAAAGACTTCTCTACAATCTGATTTCTTTTGGCAGTCGCAATAGTCTCCCCCTGTTGACCATTAGAAAGAACGCAGGGTTAAGGCACTAACACACTGACTTCACTCAGTGTCTATATGCTCGATATATATATCTATCTGTTTTGTATACAATCAGTGACAGTGACATTAGAATTTGATAAATAGTAATATTAATAAAAAAATTTGTGCTTTACTTTTTCAAACCATAAACAAAAAAGGCTTTTTGTTTTTTCTAAACAAAGTATATTTTTGATTTGGCATAAGATCAAGAAAATAGCTTCGATATGCAACATACACATTTTCCCCATAAGTACAGTTGGAGGACTCCATAGCTACATATAAGCATTTGAGTAGCTTTAAAAAGACAAGTAACAAGGGAACACAGTTCATCTATCTCAGGTTAAAGGGAACAAACTCCAGCTACCAGCCCAAGTTGTAGTTTTGCGAGGGCTTTCATAAGGGACTATTTTATGCCTAGTAATAGTGACAGGGTCATTGTTGATGGTAACAGGCATTATCATAGAGTAGACTATTTTACCAAAACTATGCTTTATATAGAACAACTGACAAATTTCAATGTTTAATTTCTGTATTTATGAGCTTCTATACGTGCTTGCTAACAATGATTAGACTCCTCCCCTTTCTACACATTTTACTCCTCCAGAAGACACAGTAGATACTGGACAGTCGAATGGGCACTTCTCAAAATGCCCAGAGGAACTTGAGTATTACTGCATCCATGGGGAGTGTCGTTACATAAAGGACCAGGATGCACCGTCCTGCAGGTGAGGCGCAGATTTCCAAACTCTGTTTTCAAGTTGTGCAAAATGTAATTTAAACAAAACTCATTCTGCAAAATCATTTAGCTGTGGAGCAGAGACAGTGACAAGAGACTGACAACAAGGATGTTTATTTGAACAAACAACAGGGTGCAAAAGAAAGCCCTGTCATTTATGTTCCTGCACGACAATGCTTCCAGGGTTCCGTCCGAGCATGTTAAAGAAGTAGACGAACAGATGCCTTGCAAGAAAAATGCACACGAAAATGAAGTTAGGAACACATTTTATGTTCTTTGTCACAGGTGTCAGATCGGTTACATTGGTTCCAGGTGTGAGTACCTAAATCTGGAGGTGCAGATACAAGGCAAACAGAGAATCATAATTACCTGTGCCATCGCAGGGCTTGTGCTATTAATTCTTCTTGTTGTTTTCATCTGCATCTGTTCACGGTAAGTCTGTGTACATGTGAGGGGCTAAATGAAATGTTTTTTCACCATTGTATGGAATGCATGTAAAGGATCAGAGTGGATGCCTGCTGCATACTGATGATTAGCTCTTGGCTCTTGATTGTTGGCCATGATTGTTTCTTTCTCAGTCGTAGGAGGAGATTACAAGGGGACAGACAAAGGGAGGAACCAAGGAATGGGACGGAGAAGCTTGGCATGATGATGGACAGCAATGCAACAGGCTCAACTTTAAAGCCGGACTCAGCAGAGCAAGCCCTCACAAATTCTGTATGAGAACCTAGCTGAGGAACGTGTCTGGGAATCTTTTATACATAAAAGATGATAGCTGTCACCTTCGCTTAAGCAGTCGGAGGTTTGTGAACGGCACCGAGGCATTTATGGATAAAGTGCATCTGTCGGTGCACTTTATGGGAGTTTATACAGTTCCTTTTAACACTCTTCAAAGAAGTGTGAGAGCAAAGAAGATGCCGTCCAGGATTTATGATAAATATCAGTCGGAGAGCTGTGTTTAGCTGCTGGTGTGCTGGCACGGGTGATTTTTCCACTTCTGTGGAGAAACAGGCTCATCTACCCTCTGACTAAGTGCTGCTGGGCTGCACCGCACTAAATAAACTGTTGCTATCCTGGAAAAGGCTGTGACACCATTTGGCAGGCAGTGATAACAGTTGATCCGGCTGATAGTGCCCTTCGTGGGCGACACATGGACACTAAGACATGGAAGAAAAAGGACTGCACGAAGATACGGCACTCCATAAACTCCCGTCATGTGAACAAACCATTAGATGTATAGAAATCCTCAAGAGTACTGCCAGCTGCTGTTTTAGTAGCTTTGTGTCATTTTTGTATTGCTCCTATTTGTTTAAGGCTGGTTTTGCTTTAGTGTCACGTCACAAGATCAGAGTGTTTATTGTACAGGCACCAGTAAAATCAACAGTTATCACGTATTCAGCAATCCACAGAAATGAACTAACACTGAATATTGTTACTCAGAAACATTAGCAATGCAAGAAAAGCATGTATAATTATATCCACACACACACACACATATATATATATATACAGTATGTATAAAATGAGGTTCTGGATTCTCCTGGTTTGGAGGAGGACAAGGAGAACTTGTGCTGAAGGCTGTTTTGATCTGTATATTTGGAGCCGAGCAGCCTCTGAGCTACGGAGGCTGAACAGCTGAGCCTGTGTGTGGAGGCTTGGCTTAACTAAAAGCGCTCCACTGTATGAGACAGTTTCCAAACTTGCTAGCCTTTCACTTTGGGGTTTTAATGTGTATCTGTATGTGTATGAGCTCTAAATGTAGTCTGAAGAGAGTGAGGACAAAGTCAGAGAAGCTTGTTCTCATGTTTATATGTCACCTGTCAGTAAATGTGCCTCCTACGTGCACTGTGCATTTGCATTTGCTTCAGCCATTTTTTTCTAATTTGTCTTTTCGAATGAAACTGACACTATGTGGTGCTCTCTAATAAATGGAACATGCCTTTACTCCGCAGGCTAATAAGTGTTCATGATCGCTGCTGATGTGCAAATTCCTGCAGATAACTGTATCTCTGTAACCTTTCATATGAAACTATTATTTCATCCTCCACAACACAGACTCTGGACTACATAAACAAACATGCAAGACATACTGCAGTCATATTAAATCATAATTATGCTTCATTGCAGGGGGTTGTTATGTTGCTATGGTGCTGTAACTTGTGTCAGCAGTGTGAGCCAAAAAATACCAGTTTGACAGTGAACATAACACACCATCATCCTACGACATAAAGAGATGTAATCCTGCTGGCACAAACCTGCAGCATTACATCCCCAAATGGGAATTATCCTGTAACTGACTTTATCCTTAAAACCATCACAGCTTTGCATACACCGTAAAAAAAAAATCCTAAAAAACCAGTAATATTCCGGCAGCTGGGGCGCCAAAACAATACCAAAAAATAACTTTCCCATGAAAATACAGTTATTTTCAGTAATGACAATACAGTTTGTTGCCCTAATTTCACATGGGATTTTGGCTTCTTCAACATTAAATTAGGAACATTTTAATGTGATTAAACAATGAAATTACCTATAAACAAGGTCAATGAATGTGGCAATATGAATCATAATACTTAAATGTACAGAAATATGCAGTTAACAGTTGGTTTAAATAATAATGGATTGCATTCATATAGAGCTTTTTGAGACCTTCAAAGCGCTTTACAATTCCCGTCTGGCCATCACCAGTAGGTGAAGCGTCATGCTCAAGGACACAATGACCGAGAGTGTCTGAGCCGGGACTCGAACCAGCAACCTTCTGATTACAAGGTGAACTGCCAACTCTTGAGCCACGATCGCCCCAAATAACAATAATAATAATAATTTGATGTAAAAAAAAGTTTATAAGAATCATTTTATATATCTAAATATGCATGTGTACAGACAAATACATTTAACAAACAAGAAAATTATGTTTTATTACATTTACAGTGATTTTACATTAATTTGCATTTGAAATGTGAAATCACAGTCTATTTATGTAAATTGAATGATATTCTAGAAAAACAGTACAAAACTGTAAAATACACAGTAAAATACTTTTGTATTACATGTCATGCACATGCAAAGCATCTATTACATGTATTATCCTAAAAGTATGCTAAGGAAACATGAGAGATAGATTTTACTACATTCAAAATTATCTTAAGAGTTTAAAATTCACAATTTTGTCATCTTAGTAGAACCTTAAATGCCATGCACATTCTCTATTAGGTATCGACATGCTAAGCTATTATGTCCAAGCTATTCTTATACGTCGTTTACAATATGGCAGACAGAGATATCATACTGTTACACCAAGGAGGTCAACTCAAACTAATTATTTGGGTGTCTGAAAATGCAGAGAGATGAGTAAGAAGATTTATTTTATATTAAGAAGATTTACCCTCATGTCCGTCTGGTGAATATGAATATAAATGAATGCAGCTGGTCTGGTTAGCTTTGTGTTAGCAGAGTGTACTTATTGGTGAGTTCTCACCATTTTGAGGTCTGATATTGTCCTACCCAGCGGAGCGCTTTTTGAAAATCATGATCTGCAGTCTTTTGTGTGGTGCCTCCTGTTTCGCTTCTGTGAAGGTCTCAAGGGCAATGTTGCAGATTATTGTCTAGATTGGAAGGTAAGTGTGCAGAAACTCACTGTGGTCCCTTATCTGCAGGAGGGGAGTGGATGTACTAGAAATGGAAAATTTATAATGCAAAAACTTCTTCAGAGCTTCTCTGTTTCACAAAAAACAAAATAACTGAGATGACACATATGTTATGTGTTGCTCCAGTGGTCCACTAATAATTGCGGCTTCACTGTGTGGTGCAGATTGATGATCTGTTTATGCCTCTGACAGCACTGTGGTGCATACAGTCAGGTTCAGATAGTCATCTGCTGCCAATATATTCACATTATTTCAACAGACTTCATGTATTTGATGCATAAAGGCTTCTTTATCTTACGCTCAACTCTATCCAGTTCTACAGACTTTAAACCAGACACTGGATGAGAGGTCACCCCAAACATGTACAGGGAGTGCAGAATTATTAGGCAAATGAGTATTTTGTCCACATCATCCTCTTCATGCATGTTGTCTTACTCCAAGCTGTATAGGCTCGAAAGCCTACTACCAATTAAGCATATTAGGTGATGTGCATCTCTGTAATGAGAAGGGGTGTGGTCTAATGACATCAACACCCTATATCAGGTGTGCATAATTATTAGGCAACGTCCTTTCCTTTGGCAAAATGGGTCAAAAGAAGGACTTGACAGGCTCAGAAAAGTCAAAAATAGTGAGATATCTTGCAGAGGGATGCAGCAGTCTCAAAATTGCAAAGCTTCTGAAGCGTGATCATCGAACAATCAAGCGTTTCATTCAAAATAGTCAACAGGGTCGCAAGAAGCGTGTGGAAAAACCAAGGCGCAAAATAACTGCCCATGAACTGAGAAAAGTCAAGCGTGCAGCTGCCAAGATGCCACTTGCCACCAGTTTGGCCATATTTCAGAGCTGCAACATCACTGGAGTGCCCAAAAGCACAAGGTGTGCAATACTCAGAGACATGGCCAAGGTAAGAAAGGCTGAAAGACGACCACCACTGAACAAGACACACAAGCTGAAACGTCAAGACTGGGCCAAGAAATATCTCAAGACTGGTTTTTCTAAGGTTTTATGGACTGATGAAATGAGAGTGAGTCTTGATGGGCCAGATGGATGGGCCCGTGGCTGGATTGGTAAAGGGCAGAGAGCTCCAGTCCGACTCAGACGCCAGCAAGGTGGAGGTGGAGTACTGGTTTGGGCTGGTATCATCAAAGATGAGCTTGTGGGGCCTTTTCGGGTTGAGGATGGAGTCAAGCTCAACTCCCAGTCCTACTGCCAGTTTCTGGAAGACACCTTCTTCAAGCAGTGGTACAGGAAGAAGTCTGCATCCTTCAAGAAAAACATGATTTTCATGCAGGACAATGCTCCATCACACGCGTCCAAGTACTCCACAGCGTGGCTGGCAAGAAAGGGTATAAAAGAAGAAAAACTAATGACATGGCCACCTTGTTCACCTGATCTGAACCCCATTGAGAACCTGTGGTCCATCATCAAATGTGAGATTTACAAGGAGGGAAAACAGTACACCTCTCTGAACAGTGTCTGGGAGGCTGTGGTTGCTGCTGCACGCAATGTTGATGGTGAACAGATCAAAACACTGACAGAATCCATGGATGGCAGGCTTTTGAGTGTCCTTGCAAAGAAAGGTGGCTATATTGGTCGCTGATTTGTTTTTGTTTTGTTTTTGAATGTCAGAAATGTATATTTGTGAATGTGGAGATGTTATATTGGTTTCACTGGTAAAAATAAATAATTGAAATGGGTATATATTTGTTTTTTGTTAAGTTGCCTAATAATTATGCACAGTAATAGTCACCTGCACACACAGATATCCCCCTAAAATAGCTAAAACTAAAAACAAACTAAAAACTACTTCCAAAAACATTCAGCTTTGATATTAATGAGTTTTTTGGGTTCATTGAGAACATGGTTGTTGTTCAATAATAAAATTATTCCTCAAAAATACAACTTGCCTAATAATTCTGCACTCCCTGTATTGTCACATCAAGGAGCCACTTCATAATCACCAGTTAACCGGACAAGCAAGTCTTTGGACAGGTTAAAACCTAGAGCCTTCATACTGTGAGGCATCTGACACAAGCACAGGTTCAGGTCAGTTTTAGTTATATAGTACCAAATTACAACCACACTCACCTCAAGGTGCTTTAGAGTGTAAGATAAAGACCATACAATAATACAAAGAAAACCCCAACAGTCAGAAAAAACCTATGAGCAAGCATTTGGCAACAGTGGTAAGAAACATTACGAAACCTCTGGTGGAACCGGGATCAGGGAGGGGCGAACCATCCACCGCGACTGGTTGGGAGGGAGACAGGACAAAAGACACACAGTTGAACTGAGGCAGAGATTAATAATAATAATAATAACTAATAATTAAATGCAAAGTGATGCATAAACCCAGATTGAAAAGAATTGGATGAAGAAGAAACACTCAGTGAATCATGGGACGCTCCCAGCATGCTAGTTCTATTTCAGCATAACAGCAGGAGGGTTCAGGGATGCCTCATCCAGCCCTAATTATTAGCTTTATCAAAACAGTCATTTTTAATGGTGTTAAAGATAGAGTGAGTGTCTGTCTACTGAATCATCAAGCTAGTGTGGGAGAAATATGCTCTCTCATTCTAGTCCCGAACAATAGGCTTTTAATGTCTTGTTGATATACAAGTCAGAGAGAAGCCACTGCTGACCTTGGCCAAATGGCCTTGGTCCCTGTTGATGCAATGACTATACCTTTATCAAGGTCCTCACGTGATCGGGAGTCTACACCACTGTATTGTACAGCTATGCGTTATATTGGCTGTAACTATTGTCATAGTTGATTCCAAGGTAAATTAACTGTAACTTACTGTATCCAGCACTTTTTATACTATCAGCCTCATCCACAGGCAGATTTTTACACACACTGATGCATCCATGCAAATCCAGGTGGACGCATCAGGTCGTGTTTTTGGGTCAGAAAGGGGAGATGGAATTGCCAACCCCATGAACAGCTGACAACTCGCGCTAAATACTGTTGCGCTACTACTTTACATCTGCATCTCTAGAAGATCATTTCTGTATGAAGAAAAACTGGTCTAACCAAACTTTAACGATACTTGACACGTCATATTGAAACAAAGAATCTCAATGACATGAAACAGCTTTTACAAAACTAATCCTATTAGAATGCCAGCTCTTTTTTTGTCTTTTTTGTGTACTTCCTGTTAACATACCTGCTGGCACTTGCTTTGTTTCTCTGTGTTGTGCGCATATGTCACGTTCCTTTCACTTCATCAGAGATGGGAGGGATGTCACAACTGAGTCAACCATGTTGCAGGAATAGCAGTTGAAAAACAAAACAGGCTATTAGCTCATCACTACCACTGCCTGGAGTACAATGCAATGCCTTTTTTCTCTTTGTACTTTAAAACACCACAACAGTACATTCGTGGATAGAGCCTTTTTTTTTAGCAAATCACAAGTAAACCACGGTGGCAGTACAGATTACAAGCTCTAATGTTTTACATACTACTCATAGCATGGTATCGATTTGGACTGTGAAGTCAGGGTAGACTGCAGTAATACACTGTATTACATAAAATTGCACGCAGCCATCCCAGCAAAGATGCCCTCTTGGGGCCCATGTGGAGCTACTGTGAACAGGCCTACATTACACAGTGGGCAACCCACTGTGTAATGTAGAGCCTAGGTCCAGATTGGCCACAGTGGGGCAGCTCATGGCATGGGCTGAATGTCGGTTGCTCACACTAAGCAGACAGGGACCCATTATAAATGTGCAGCATGTCCACAGTATACCTACATTAGAGGAGTGGGCTGCCCTACCCCAGTGCGGTCCCCTGATGTGCCTCATGGTATGTTAGTACCACCAGTTAGAATGCAGTGTGGACCAGAATGTTGCTCAAAAAACAAAAACAAAAAAGCTGCTGCCATTTTCACAAGGAGATGAAGCATCAGGTAACTCCACATATTAGATTTGGCACATTTTTACACTAGCCCCAAGGGATTTCTGTCTACTCCAAGGCTTAAAACAGGGATCTTTCACGTGTTAAGCAAATGTGTAAAACTGCTACATCATCTAAAAGAGGGAAAGAAAGAAAGAAAACAACCCTTATATCCTATCAAAAACATCTGTCTGACTTAGAAAATGAAATAAAGCCTGATAACTTTCCAAGGTACCAACAAATGATGGTATGGTACAGTTTAATGGCTCAAAGTAGCAAAGCTGAAGCCTAGAGACATTTATTGACTTCAGCTGCAGTGTCTAGACACCTGTCAATCAAAGCAGCCATGAACCAAACTCCAAAAGCCCACCCCATTCCAGCTCTCCATAGGCATTCTTTATTTTTTGTTTTTTTCGTACCAGGCTGTAAACATACTTTTTAGAGCAGTAAAAAGTAAAGCTGACACGGGACTTTTTATTGACTGACTCACTTTTGTGGTGCCAGCCTCAGGTGACTGGTTGGTGTATAGGTGTGATTGGTTGTGCAATCCTCTCAGCAGCTGTAGTTTGCAGGACTTCATGCAATGCCATGATTAAACCCCTTGAATCTCTGTTTTCAGTGATTTGTTTTGGTCACAGTCAGTTTGAATTTGATCATGTGAAAAATGGTCTTGGTTGCAGGTGGAGACAAGACTGACTTGTTCTTGGCTTCTGCCACAGTGAAATGCTTTGCCTAGGATGTCTTTAAAGTGGGCTAATTCTCACATTTTTATCCGCATAAATGAAACCAACTGATTAATAAGCACTAAAAATACTCTGAACACCAATCACACTGTGAAAAAAAATGTCTGTGTAAATCTCTGCTAGACTTTGTTGACAGTGAAAGTTTAGTATCTTTGACCTAATTTCACTGGGCCAGAGCACGCAGCTGACTTCAAAAGTGCGAGAGCAAGGGTATGCTGGAGTTTCTATATGAGGGGTGTGTCTGCTGTACTTAGAAATGAATGTGATAAGAGAGACGGAAACCTGCCAAACTGTTGTAGATGTTTAATTTGTTAGAGGCAGTAAAAACCTCTTTCATAAACAACACCTTAAATGACTGTGCCTGTTTATTTCCGGTGGACATTAGACCTTTGATGAAATGTAACTACAAGCCTATCTCGATTCACTCTCCACCATGACTGCTATCAGCTCCATCTGTTCTCTGGTATTTCTGCCAGCTATAGGGGCTCCAACAGCTGTGCTGTAACTCCCAAACACCGGATGGCACTTAAATCAGCATTGGAAGCAAGCTTGGGGAGTTGTCCAGGAAGAGTTGCTGGGCTTTGGATCCTCCCACTTTTCCAACCAGTTTGTGTTCAGCTGCTGCAGCTCCTAATAATGCCACTGGAGGTCAGCAGAGCACAACCACATTTAAATTAATAAACATAATTCAGTAAGTCACATGTTCACAGACCTCTGCATACTCAGCAAGAGACTTAAAATTGAAGGTGCAATGATGTGACTATTCTAAATGTGTGCACACATACACACTTTGTAAGGGCTGCAGTAGAAAAGTATGTGATCTGGAAGGCAGTTCTAAATCTTTACATTAAATACATGATTTTTACAGTACTAGGCCTGTATGTCCTTAACTTTATTCCAGTTTAACGCTGGTTCATATTTGATCTGCTATATTTGAGAAGAAAATATTTTACTTTTTGTTTTTCACCAGTGACACTTAACATAGAGCCAGTAGGTAAATCAGAACTTTGAATCCTTTTAAATTCAATTCTTCTTCTTTCAGCTGTTCCCTTTAGTGGTCGCCACAGCAGCTCATCTGCTTTCATCTCACTGTGTACCTAGCCTCCTCCTCTGTCACGCCAACCCTCCACATGTCATCCTTCGTCACATCCATAATTCTTCTCTGAGTTATTCTTTTTTTCCTCCTACCTGGTAGCTCTATATTCAACACATACACATATATAATTATACATCATATATAATAATTATAATTTTCGGTCATTTAATTTTATATCTGTTACTTACTTTGGTGTCGCATGGCTTTGGGAGGGGTCTTTATCAATAGAAAAACATTGAAACTTATCAAAATACAGTTGAAATTTATGCCCTCCTTCCTACTTTCCAAAGCCATCCAGTGGCCTGGGTTGTGGAGTCTTTGCCTGGCTGATTCTGGCCTGCTGACCTTGTGTTTGAAACACCTGATCTAGGCATAGACTGGTACAGGTGTCATTCTCTAAGTTACTTTTTCTAGCTGTTGTGTGAAGATATTTTCTAAAACAAGTTGAAATCTAGTGAGAAGGCAGGCAGTTGTGATTGAAACAGCAAAGATTTTCCCTCTCACACAGCTTTTATTTGTATTTTATCCTCAGTGCCGTGGAGGTGTGTCCTATACATTGGTTTCCTCGGAAGATTTTTGGCTTATCAGATCAAGACAAAGAGCAAATGTTCACTGAAACCAGAGTACCTCTGGGGTTTAGACAATCTCATCTTTCATTTAGAGTTCCATAAACAGAAAATGAACCCTGTCCACCTGGCTTTATGGATAATGTGAATAAAATTCCTTCATCGTTGTTGATGATAGCTCATTTCACCCCCTTGATCCTGTGTGTCTTATCCAATGAAACTGCTGCTTGAACTGGTTAACTTACTGCTAGAATTGATAAGCCATATGTAAATTATTAATCAGCCATTCCAGTTTTATCTGAGGCCCCACACTGCTAACAAATAAAAAAAAACAAGAAAATGTGGGTACTGCAGGATCAAGATTTTTTTATTAGTCCTTTATTTATCCAGGTAAAAAAATATCATTGAGATTAAAAATCTAATTTCCAAGAGAGACCTGGCATCAAGAACTTGATGCCAGAACACTGTGACTTGGCCTACGTGCCTCAAGTAGTCAGTTACTCACTGGCAATAACATTAAAGCACACACACACACAAAAAAAAAATAGCAAAATGTTTTCGAACCAAATCTCAGAAAACTACATTGTTTTATTACCGTAAGTGCTTACGGCATGACGCTCACATATTCTCCACATTCCTGATGCACCGACTGTCTCTTTTGAGATTTTCTACACCATTACGCTCTTGCTCAAAGTTTCTCTTGCCTTCTTTCTCCTGAGGCTCTTGAGAGTTTACAGCCTTCCCTTGAGCATGTATTGTTCTCAAAAACAGGCCAATAGAATCTGTATAACAGAAAGTCTGTATAATGGTCTTTGTTATTCCTCTTGCTATCATTTGATACAGCTGTATTGATTTGTATATCCACATTAGTGTTGGCTCAAGTAAACACTGTGTAACAATGTGATGTAGTTTCCATGTATTAAATGTTTGGGTTTTTTTCTTGCCTTGAGCCGACAGACTGTTGTGTGATTTGGCAAATGGAGACCTTTCCTGACCTTTCTCTTAAATGTAACAGCCAAAGGGACGATTTATACCTGGACTGGACTTTCTGTAAAAACCAAAGAATGTGAAGATTATGTTCACTATCAAGGCCTGGACTTAATGTCTTATTTATGTTCACTTACAGTCCCAATGGTGTGAAGACTGTAATTAAAGTGTCATGGTCCTGGGTCGTTGACCCAGCATTTTGTGTTGCATTTTGGTTTCATCTTGTGTTTGGTGTTTATTCCGAATTTGTATTAGTTCTTTGGGTTTGGTTGTTGTGTTTATTATCCCTACCCGTGTCTTCCCTCTGTGCGCCGTTCGGGTCACTGCGTTTGGTGTTGTAAAACAGTCTGTGTGTTTCCGGTTTTGCTTTGTAGGCCTGCTTCTCATTATGTCCATTAGTGTCAGCTGTGTCAACCCCTGTGTGTCATCTCCTGGTGTGTATTTATAGTGTGTGTTGGCTTCTGCTTGTTGTCAGATTGTCTGTGTTTATTCTCCATGGTCCTCTGCATCTCTCTCTCTGTCTAGCCGTCCTCATCTGCCACCTCTGAGTTTCTCCCGCTGACCTTATGTCCCAGGTTTGTTTGTTAGTTTCACCCAGTTTAGGTTTATGTTCAGTTCTGCCCTCACCTCTGTTATTTTCACTGTAAATAAACTTCCCCTCGCATCTCCACCGCCGTCTGCATTTTGGGTCCTCATTTATTCTACCACATGACTGCTGCCTCAGCCGCGACATAAAGTTAGCTTAAAAATGTAGAGCACTAATGTCAAGCATCCTAGTGCTCCTAAACTCCACATGAGGTTAAGAACTAAAAGCTGAATTGCCTTCAGATTTTGTTTTCTTGGAATAAGAGATTAAACTTGGGTTGCATTGGGTTTTCTGCATTAGCAGTGGGTAAGTTGCTGTTAGATCACATTAAAACCAATTTTATCAGGTGGTGCCCATCAAGCTAAATGGGAATGTGTCCAACATAATGGAAAATGCTGGCAGTGAATTTGATTCATGGAACAATCTTAGTTTGGTTAATTCAAATCTTACCTTTATGAAACAAAAGGTAAACGAATAAAGAAAACAGGAATAAACCCTAAACCAGATTAGCAATCTGCAGGTGTTTCACACCGAGAACAAACAAGTAAATGCAGGAAGAAGTTGCTGTGTTCTGGCATACTGGATTACAATTTACATTAATTTTATGGCTGACCGTTTGTGTACGCTGCACATCTGTGGCAACCTGCTACATCCCAGAATGCAAAGCATACCTGGCAATGGGAAGGCATTTAGTCTTTTGGAATTGGACTGAGGCCACCTTCTCTAAAGGTCTTCTTGGCCCTGTGGTTTTGGTGCACACTTAAGTCCAATTATCGTCTTCACACCTGCCCACATGAATCACACCAAGGTGGAAAACAAACCAGAGGTAGATTTAAATGAGCCAGATACTACTAATGTGACACAGCCGTCGGTCCGTGAACTCCTATTATTAAACCTTAAGATGAACATTTTTTCATTACCGTTTTGATGTTTTAAAAACAGACATGGTGGAGCGAGGGCTCTGCAGAAACCATATGCTCATTGGTTAATAACTTGTCAGTTAAGAGTCAGTGAGCATATCACTGACAATTAGGGTGATCAAAATATACAAAATGGATCATTTCTTAATCAGTATGACCAAAAATGAGTCACTGAAACCATGAATTTGTGAGAGAATTCTGTTGCTATTGCCCCCTGGTGGCCTTTAAAAAGAATTCAGGCTTACAGGCACTTCTGCATTAGCTTCTCTTTTGAGAGCTACGCCCATCTTTTATATACAGTCTTGGTATTGAAACGCAAACTTGCTGGTTGAAACTTCTCAAGTATATATAGATTTTTTTCTCAGCAGCTTTGTTTGATGAAGTTCGCCAAATAATATACTAAACATTTGGATACTTAGGCATTTATTAATGCTCTTTCTGCTGTGCCTGGATTGTGTCCAGTGCTATGTAATTTATTTATTTATTTTCATCTGTGGTGAGATGAAATAAAACTATTTTCACCTCACATGCAAATATACAATAAGTGCTCTTTTTCTTTGCAAACTAGAATGTAAAAATAAATAAATACATAGTAAATCTGAAGAGTACTCACTCCGATGCACAATAGCAGTCACTTCTACTCATAATACACATAATAGTCAGATACAGCAGGAATTCACTGTTAGTGAAAACCAGAGATGGGCAGTAACGCGTTACTTGTAACGCATTACTGTAATCTGATTACTTTTTTCAAGTAACGAGTAAAGTAAGGGATTACTATTGCAAAAACGGTAATTAGATTACCGTTACTTTCCCGTAGGAATGCTGCGTTACTGCGTTACTAAAACCGTGATTTTTTGGAGAATGTCTCACGACAGTGACGTAAGCGAGTGCGCCGTTAGTGACAACAGCTGTGTGCAGATCAACAATGGATCACATATCGATTGTGGGAGAGAGTATGAGCGTGCAGCGTTTAAAGCGTGGAAGTACTGACCTTACTTTGAGTTTGATTCCATAAAAAGTGACAAAAACATTAGCGTCCATCGTGCGTGGGAAGAAAACTTCTTTTTACAGCGAAAAAAACCCCTAAACTTCCAAGCAAGCACCGAGTGCGCAACGACGTAATGGGAAATTCACAGAGAAACTCGCGGATTCTTCAACTGACCGCGGCACACCTGCACCAGGGTAAACCTCCGCCTACCGCAGTCCTGCTTTACAGGTGAAAATAGAGCAACAGGACCGCTGAGTCTTTGACTTTATTTATTTTCTGCTGTGTTTTACTTGCATCTATTTGAAAGAGTGAGTGTAAACACAAAAAATATTTTATTTTATGTGCTGGAATGTGTAGAAAATAGGTTTAAATGTTAAACTAATTTATTCAAGTCAGAGAATGTTGCATATAATTAAATTTTTGCTTGATGCATAAAGTTAAAAGATTAAAACTATAAAACAAGTTAAAAAAAGAGACTTTTCCATTTGATTACATTTTGTATGATGGATTATGCAGAAAAAGTAGAATTGGGCTGAAAGATCTATCGCTTTATCACCTCTTCAGGTTGTAAATCGTGTTTTTAAAAAGTAACTAAGTAACTAAGTAATTAATTACTTTTGAAAATAAGTAATCAGTAAAGTAACGGATTACTTTTTGGGGAAGTAATCAGTAATTAGTTACTGATTACTTTTTTCAAGTAACTTGACCAACACTGGTGAAAACACGTAGGACGAGACTGTCAGCAGTAAGAAAGAGTCTGCTGCGTTCTGACAAAAGATCTAAAGATTCTTTACCACTGTGGATTACACAATGGAGGAAACGTGGCATGCAAGTGACACTGGCTTGTTCATTCCTAGAAAAAATTCATTTCGAAAGATTTTTGTGCAACTTTCTGAAGGTTAATTTTTGTTTTCTTTGAAGCTTCGATGAGCTGATGTGGGAACTTCAAAAATGTGCAAAAAATGAGACAAAATTGAGACTACAAGGTGAACTCACAGAAGATCCTTTTTTCCATTTGTCTTTTGGAGTAATAGCTCACATTTTGAGTAATCTATTTTGTAGAAACGGGTACAGAATTGGTTGTTTATCCCCTCAGTGGCTACTTTTTGATGAACGGGAAAAGAAGAGGTGAATTTGATACACAAGTTGATCCAAAAAACTGGCAATTATATCGTAACTACTCTTTTTCTCGTTCAGCTGCATGTTGAACAGCTGTGAGGACCACTCTTGTGGCTCTTAATGTAGTGCACGAATAATAGCAGGTTCCAGTGATATTTAAAGTTTATGTTGCCAAGCGCGTGTCCTCGAAACTCCACACGATAGTGTGTCTTTGAAGGTTGTGCGACTGTATGATGAACGACATTGTCGTGTCACATGCATGTGGCATTAAGGCAGGTGACTCTCTGACTTTCAGGTTACTTGCGCACAAGGTTGTTCTGAAGTGGAATCAATATAAGAGAAAAAAGATTCATAATAAAACACTGCCTTCAAGAAATCGTCTTTTATTGTGTCTGACAATCGGTGTTTATGTTTGTGTGTAGGGTTTGTGCATGATACAGAGAGTGCGATGTGAGGAAGAAAATGTTCCAGATGATCTGAAGAAATAAATACATTCATGCATAAAATAAAGACACTTCAATTTTTTTTAACAATTTATTTCCATGCTCTGAATTTTCTTGTCCGTGGAACACCCCTCCACCCCCACCCTCTTCATGGTGTCTGCACCAAGGACCAGAACCAAACACAGCGCCACGTTTATACGTGAGCTGCGTCAGGAAGCTTCTTGGAGAGATGAGGCGCACTGACAAAATCTCAGAGCAACACAACAAGCTCGTGAAGAACTGTGTCGCCTGTGCGCACAGAAACATTTTATATGTTTTTGTTTCGCAGAAAACTCGCACATAGAGCCAAATACAAAGATTATTTCAGTGGTGCGAGTCATTTGGATCTGATCATGACTTAAACACTCTCGTGGATAAAAGTTAATTAAAAAATGTCTGGAGAATTTAGCGACACTGCTTATGAAGGCTCGCCAGGGATTGTCTATGCTGCTTCCTTTAACTTGAGCTATGTTTTCAACACGACCAACAGCTCGTACGAGGACTACCTCCACCTGCCAGACTCTGAGAAAGCTGACTCTGTGGGAGATGGAGCCGCTGTTGTAAGGATTATCATCTCGATCATTTACTCTCTGGTTTGCGCGCTGGGTCTGGTTGGAAACTTGCTGGTCTTGTACTTAATGAAGTCTAAACATGTGTGGAAAAAATCCTCCATCAACCTTTTCGTAACTAGTTTGGCGGTGACTGACTTCCAGTTCGTCCTGACTCTGCCCTTCTGGGCTGTGGAAAACGCTTTGGACTTCACTTGGCTTTTCGGCAAAGCGATGTGCAAGATAGTGTCCTATGTGACGGCAATGAACATGTACGCCAGCGTTTTTTTCCTGACCGCCATGAGCGTGGCGAGGTACTGGTCACTCGCGTCTGCCCTGAAAGGCAGGCGGAGGCGGGCTCACTGCTGTTCCGCGCGGTCCATCACCGTTATCATCTGGGTTTCCGCTGTCTCCGCCGCTCTGCCGCACGCGGTTTTCTCCACGACGGTGACAGTTTCCAACGAGGACCTGTGCCTCGTCAAATTCCCGGAAACCAACGGATCGGCGCAGTTTTGGCTCGCGCTCTATCACTCTCAAAAAGTGTTGCTTGGCTTCGTGGTGCCTCTGGGCATCATCTCAGCCTGCTACCTGCTCCTTTTGCGCTTCATCACCTCCAAAAACATCAACACCTCGAGCGCCAAGCGACGCGCCAAAGTCACAAAGTCCGTCACCATAGTGGTCTTGTCCTTCTTTCTTTGCTGGCTGCCCAACCAGGCTCTCACAGCCTGGGGCATCCTCGTGAAACTCAACGTGGTTCACTTCAGTTACGAGTACTACAGCATGCAAGTGTACGTGTTCCCCGTGTCCGTGTGCCTTGCGCACTCCAACAGCTGCCTGAATCCCATCCTGTACTGTCTTATGAGGCGGGAGTTCAGAAAAGCGCTGAAAAAACTCTTCTGGCGGATGACATCGCCGACTCTGACCACCTTAAGACCGATCACAGCCACCACAAAGCCGGAGGCGGACGAGCAAGGGCAGGTCCTGGTCCCCGTGTGCGCACCCGAGGAGCCCGCAGTGGTGTTTTATCCTCCCGGGGAAGTGATTTACAATGACAGGCGAGACCTACCCCAGAACAGCGCTTAATCTAAGGCACGTTTTAAATCCTCTATGATGTTGTATTCATACACATTTACATCAATCAGGTCAGTTTTGTTTGCCTCACAGCTGTCCAAGTTGGAGGAGGAAAAACGTCAAACAGAAGCGCTTATGACTCATGTTTGTCCACAGAAATGCTACTTTGGCTTCACCCTGGTTGAGATTTTAAAAAGCCAACTTACTGGCATTCTTACCTATAAGAAAATACGCATATTTTAATAAGGTGTCAAAACATATATTAAATGTGCAGGTAAGGTGCATCAACAAAATGTGAGACATTTGCTCATCTTCGCCCCGTCCTTATCTTGAATGACATTTAGTTGTTAAATGCCACTATAATGTTACAGAGAATGTTTCACAGACCTGTGCAGATTGTGTGTGTGTGTGTGTGTGTGTGTGTGTGTGTGTGTGTGTG
>NW_024582384.1:440918-443577 GCF_018398535.1 Haplochromis burtoni | reverse complement strand
CTCTGTATAGAGAACATTGGCTAGGTAATGCTGTCATCAAGTAGCCTATCACTAGCAAACAAATAGCAAGCCAAACGATGAATTCATATATGAAATGCCAATGTTCCCCCCCCAAAAAATAAAAAAATAATACAGTCAATTAAGTGCTTAAGACCATTTAAAGACTCATTTGGTTAATATGCCTCCAGAGCCTTCAGTCCGTCGTCTGTTCAAGCTGTGAGCCCATGACATAAAACAGTGACAGAAAAAGAAACAAAAACACCGAAATACTAACAGGTGTCTTGCAAACCCACAAAAATAACCAACATTATGGAAAGAAGAGAATATATATACACATGGCAACAGGCTAATCTAATTACAAGTGAATGCCAAACAGCTCCAGGACCTTAGTTTTAAATTAGTACACCAGAGAAATGATTCATGTGGGTGTTCAATCTGAAACCCACAGTGCACGCACACATATCATGGGACCTGTGGAAAGTAAGTAAAATCCCCTTTGATGGAAGTAATAAAAAATGACTTGAATTTAAATCATGATTAGAAATTTAAATGTAATATTCATTGCTCAGAAGGTGATCTAATATCTCCTCCTCACATGGGTCTGGATGTAAAGGACATTGATGCAAATATGATTAGATAATCTGCAAAGGCTTTTTTGTTGTGAACTCTATTTATCTTATTCACTCAATTGGCTATAAATGTGCAACACCAATTTCAAAAGTTGGGACATTGTGCAAAATGTAAATAACAGCAGAATGCAGTAATTTGTAGAGCCATATTTTATTCGCAGCAGAACGCAGAAGACATAATAAACTGAGGAAAACTTGTCTGCATCAAACACATGTCTAAAAAGTTGCCACTGTGTGGCATCCTCTCTTCTTTTCACATCAGTCTATAAACAGCTGGGAACTGAGGAGAGTAGTTGGGAGAGGGATGTTGCTCCATTCCTGGCTCTTCTTTGTCATATTTTCCATTTCATGTTGCATTAAATGTTCTCAACCGGTGAAAGGTCTGACTGCAGACAGCTCAGTTCAGTGTCGGGACTCTACTATGATCAATTCTGTTGTAATACATGCAGGATGTGGTTTTACACTGTCTCGCTGAAATACATGAGAACCTCGCTGAAAAAGATGTCACCTGGATGGAAGTGCTGCTCTAAAAGCTTTCATCAATGATGGTGTCTTTTCAGATCCGCCAATTTCATAGGTACTAATGCACCTTAATTCCATCAGAGATGCAGACTTTTTAAATGAGCACTGATGGGAGCACTGAACAGTTTTCCACTTTGCCTCAGTCTAATTCAAATCAACTTTTCTGATTTTATGAATCTTTTTGATGATATTATAGACCAGGAACGTCAAACTCATTTTGCATCCAAGGCCACATACGGCCAGACCAGTGAAACCAGTAAATTTTAGTATAAGAAAAAGAAGTGCAATTTCACCAGTATGTCAGCACAGCAGTTTTTTAAAGATGTCTAGAAGCCCGAATTGCAGTTTTTGTCCACGTGGAACTTTTCCTAAGACGCTCATTTTATACCCACTCAGGCTACAGACCTGTTGCAAATGAACCTAGTTAGTTTATTATGTTTCTCCAACCGTTTCTTTTTAGCACCAAATGTTTTTCAAGCATTTTATTTTTATTGCCCAGCTTTTTTGAGACATGCTGTTGTTATCAAATCCCAAGATGAACTAATGTTTCGCTTGAATGTTTTCTCAGTTCAAACACTTGACATGTTTTCTATGTTCTATTGTGAATAAAATCTGGATTTATGGGATTTGCAGATCCTTTTTTATTTACATTCTTCCCAACTTTTTTGGAATTACCTCAAATCTGTGAAATACTGCGTTTGTGTCAGATGTAGCAACTTTCCAGTTATTATATTTCACTAGCTGGGCTCACGTCCTCATTTTTAGGTTTTAGTAGGTAAAGGTGAACGCTTGGACATGAATTGAGCTGCGGTCTGGGGAAGGCCCCGAAGGGAGTAACCTATATAGATGACAACCGGAAGACGCGGGTTTGGAGGCGTGGCCCCGCTCCTGAAATTCCGATACATAATCTCCAAATACATATAGGAAGTGGGTAAAATAAGTATTTAATATGTCACCAATTTGCCAAGTAAATATATTTCTAAAGATTCTCCCCAGATGTCGGTGACAACCGATCCAATCCACACATGCAATGAAATTAAACCATATGTCGATAAATTATGTTTGATAATGAGAAATGACACAGAGAAAAAGTACTGAGCAAGCTTGATGAAATGTATTTAATACTTTCTAGATGACAACCTAATTTTCTTTCTCGGAAACCATTTGAGAATTTCCTTGGCTGTGCTTTTGGGATTACTGTCTTGAAACGGGAGACGTCCACCCTCGTTTCATCTTCATCATCCTGCTAGATGGCAGCAGATTTTTATCAAGGACGTCTCAGTGCGTTTTCCGTTCATTCGTCCAGTTCATTCACGTATGCTGAAATACAGCCTCACACCGGGGATGTTCCCACCTCCAAACTACACTGTTGGCTAGAATCAGAGCTTTTGGGGGTGCTGAGCACCCAGAGAGCTGCCCATCCAGGCAAGAAAAACTTTACTCGTCATGATGAGCCTTCTTCCCTGTCTCTGTCAGTCCCTGCATCCTTAAATGTCTCCAGTTGTCCC
>NW_024582384.1:398637-436199 GCF_018398535.1 Haplochromis burtoni | reverse complement strand
GAGTTCCCTCTGTTCCTCCCTGTCCTCGTCGTTGTTGTCTTCATCTCCCATTATCAGTCATCATAATTTTACCATCTCTGTGCAAGTCTGCAAATTTCTTTATTAAATCATAAGATTCTTAAATTCATCAAGTCTCTCTGTGCCTTCTCCTCATGTTCTCCTCTTTCCTCTCTCCCTCTTTGGACTGACAATCATACACAAATAGATTGTATTCAATTAGATTAAAAAAATACTATTAAGATCACTAATAAAAAAGTCCTCTCTCAGTGTACTTTCAACCAAAAGGCAAATAACCAAACCACATGTACATCTAATAAAGGATATAAATATTGAAACACTGATCCAACATTATCCTTTATTGATGGATCATTTGATTTTACACTTTTACCTGAATGTGGCTCCTTTTTTTGAAAAAACTTCCTCATATCCATTATGAACCTGGCTGTCTCTCTGTACACACACACACACACACACACACACACACACACACACACACACACACACACACACACACACACACACACACAACAGGAGTTATAAGGTTAATGGGCATCCAGTCAGTTAGCTAGTTAGTACCTTGGGTTCAATATCGGCACATATGACAAAATAACCAGTTTCTCTCATTACATTTCAAACAGGACAGTGGTAACAACAGCAGGCTACGGACAATGTTAAGTTTTAGATTTTAAATAGGCTGTATACATTTCAATGGGAGCAACAGGACGGTCAAATGTCGCTGATTTTACTACAGAGCAGGACGGATTGTAGGGTAGCAAACATAGTCGGAAAACACGTTTTCAACACTGCAGGTTACCTGGTGTAATGTTTTTCAGCTAAAAAGAAACATGGTCTGACTCCTACCTAACTATATAAAGAGTAACTGAAGGTTAAATGCAGCTAATATGTCCTGTTTTAAGCCAGGCACTTACACCTCCGCTCCGCTGCGTCTCAGCCACCATCGCTCTGGCTAGAGCCAGAGCAGGGGAGAGGCGAGCTGGAACAAACCATTTTGGGAGGGGGGTTATCTATACTTTTGTTGTTAAAATGTTCCATCTCAATTAAGTACTGTATGCTTTTTATATTTTAGTAGTGTGTCCCACAAACAGCAAATATTGTCAAAAAAAGTAAGAAATCTTTGGGGTGCTTTGATTCATTTTGGGGGTGCTGAGCACCCAGAGAGCTGCCAATCCAGGCAAGAAAAACTTTATCCTCACGATGAGCCTTCTTCCCTGTCTCTGTCAGTCCCTGCATCCTTAAATGTCTCCAGTTGTCCCGAGTTCCCTCTGTTCCTCCCTGTCCTCACTCTCTGAGCCTGACTTGACATCCAGGTGTCTTACCCTTTGTCCAAAAAGCTCTAATTGGTTGTTCTAGCCTTTAATATCTTCCATTGGGGCCAATTGTACAAGCCTGTAAAACCAACCCACACTAACAAGTGCCACGATCTAGGAGACGGGAGCTGCATTAACAGGTGTGACTGATAAAATTTGACCTGCAAGGCTACTCTGGCTTTTTTGTAATACTGAATGAAATGAAATGAATGATATTATGGCTCAGACGTGGCAGAGCAGACATGAGTGAAGTTATAGCATACAAAGAGCTGAAGCAGAGTTTTAAAAGTAATGAAGTCATCCACTGCAACCACTGTCTGTACTTCTGCTGTGCTGTTGATCTTTCCGATCTTATTGATCTGTTCCTGTCCAATTCCTTCACTATTGGTCCCTTCACTATTCCGGGCCATTTGTCAACCAGTCATGCCGGCGCACAGATCATTCAGTAATGTGCATTTCAGTGAAAACCCCTCTTGGTTTGGTGTCTTCATGTCATGAACCCTTTGCAGATGGGTGGTGAAATGTCTCCAAGAAGCTAAAAGAGATCCAGATGCCTGCAAGCACTTTAGACTACTGCTGTGAAACTTTGTTGCTTAATGAACTAACAGTATCAATAGCTACATGAAATTGTTTATGTGCATTGTAATGTGGCAAATATCTGGCCTGCAGCACCACGAGACAAGAGCTGAAGAACATATCAGTTGCTGTTTTAGCCAAAAAAGACCATTTTTAGGATCTATCAGACCAGAGAAACCTAAAAAAAATTGTCATAATTAGCAGTTAATTGGCCACTGAGGTAAGATTAAAAATTGCAGACGTTATGATGATATAATTAGCAATCATTGTTTATTTAAAACAATATCCTTAAAATTTGTATTTGAGCAGAATCATTCATTCCACATATCTGATGAAGAGGACAATGAAGATGCAGCCGAGCAGAGACATGGTCGAAGCCGAGAGGACCACCACGATCACACTTCCTGCCGCGTTGACCAGAGCACCGAGCCCCACGCCCACGATGATCTGAGCCAACTGGACCATGCAAGTGAGGGCGGCACAGTCCATTCCCGAACCTCGAGGACTTTTATTGCTTCCGTGCAGCTTCAGTTGTTGCTGGAAGCACAGGAGGTTGTAGGTTTATTAGAGAAGAGGAGGATGGCAGGGAGGGGAAAACAAGAGAGCAATATATGGAAACATCAATTTCAGTTTAATCAGAGAGGCTGTGGCAAAAAACACAAACAAACAGCTGGATAAACAGACGGCTCTGAGAATATGAAGAAACAGCTTCTTAAAAAGATAGATTCTTTTCAGCCTCGCTTCAGTTGTTGCAAGTTGAATTCCATCAAACTCTCACCTGATTTAGTTCAATCAGGTATTGATTGACCGTGACAGAAAAAAATAAACAATTGATTTTTGAGGCAACCACTTATGAATGACATTGCAGTTTATGTTTTATAGATGAACTATATAAACTTTTTTGAGAATGTTGCAGCAATACTATAAGCGGTATTAAAACATTTATGTGGACACTTAAAAAAAGGGAAAAGAAGTTTAGTGTTATTCCAAACCTTTAAAATGAAAATCTGATCTTTTATTTTATTTTTTTGGTATTTAAATGCATAAATGTAACTTAAATAAGTGGCAAAATCTTGCCAAAAATCTTGTTCTGCAGAACAGCCTCTAACAATGATGTAACACTGAATGATGCAATTTCAAATTCACAATAAAATATGAATGCCTGTGTACTTGACTGACAGATGATTTCTACTGTTTGATATATTTAAACCAATTAATTCCCCATTTAACAGGTATAAAAGGTGCATTACAACAATTTAACACAAAAACGTCAGTTCAGTCGTTCGTTCTACTTGGGACGGTATTGATGAATAAATAATGACATATATTTATGGTTTTGGAGAGCCTCGTGAATATCTCTGGTTTCCATTAGGACTTTAAATACTTCTACAGAAAACCGCCAGAAGGAGTAGAGTCAGTTGTGTTATGGGATTAATAGTTAGGATAGTTTTTTCGGGGGCTTTAAAGTGCCTCATTCTTGATCTGTCTTTTGTAAATACTTGAACTTTAAAGAAGTAAAATATGGGACTGTGCACAAGTCTTAAGCCACACCTCACTTCTTTATATGTTGCTTCCAAGGAGCCAGATTTTCCTGCAATAGTTCTTTAGACTTTCTGAAGATCTTTCAGAGTTTGTCTGTGCATGCTGGCTACCTTTTCACTCATTTTCAGTCCACATTTTTAGAAGATTGACTGACCTTGTTTAAGAATACAAAGAGACCTAACTCAAGAGATGAACCAGCGTCGTGTCTACACATATCACACAAAAAAAGAACCAGTTTCTTGTTGAACTTGTTACTTTAAACACTTTGTTACCAGCAGCCTGATGAAAAAACTCTGGATTGTTTTCCTCATTTCCTTAGTTCAATCTATGAAAAATGCCAAAGATAACACAGATACACAACATCCAAAGACTCAGAATATCTCACCATGGCATGCAGTTTGTGCTTAAGAAAACTATACACCAAGTTGAGGACAAAAGTTGCAGGCCTAAAGGAAAAATAAAAAAAATCTGCAGCAGATGTACAGTATCTAAAAGTCATGTCCTTAAGAAATAAAAAAAAAAAAAGAAACCAGCAGAGACCTGACATACCTGACAGATTTAGCAGCCTCAATGCAAATGTTCTCAGTTGAAGGTTAGCAGGAAGGGAAAAGGAGATAAGGCAGAGGAATACCAAATTATAAAAACTGGAAAATCAGTGGCAGCAGGTCTTATGCAGTGATGGATCCATATTTGAAAATTTGGGTTCAAATCATCATCAGAATGTAAAGAGGAGGTCAGAAGGCATGGTCAACAGTGACTGGTACAGCCATCTGTAACAACACAGCGGAGGCTCTGTGATAGGTTGCATTTCTGCATGAGGTGTCTGGGTTTTTATCAAAATGAATGGAATTATTAATACAGAAAAGTACCCTCAGATTTTAATCCTCCATGGAATACCATCTGAAAAGTTGCTTATTTGCAGAGGCTTCATTTTCCAGCATCAAAATGATCCCAAAGACATTGCCAGTGCAGGGTAGAAAAATCGGATAGAAAAACACAAAATAAAATCAGCCACCAAGGACCCCCCTAAAGCCAAGACCTCAACATAAATGAAGCAGTGTGGGACCATCTCAACAGACCATGGAATAAAGGGCAGCCAACATCCAAAGAAGGGCTTTGAATGTCCTTCAAGGCGCCTGGAGAACTTTCCTGAAGACTACTTAAAGAAATGACAAGAAAGCCGCCTGAGAGAGCTCAGGCCCTATTGAAGCACCAAAGTGGTCGTACCAAACATTGACTTTCAAACTAATTAGAATCAGACACACTCTGTTTTTGCCTTACATACCGTGTTCCCATGTATATTGACATATTTTTGCACATTTTCTGACGAAAATATAAAGATTGAGGTGTGGCTTAAGATTTTGCACATCACTGCAATGCTTTATCTTAGTCTCAAATTTTGATCGGAAATCATGATTAAAGGAAGTAGCTACGCTAAATGTTCCAGTCGTTATGTACCCTTTTAAATCGAAGCTTTCATTCACATCATTCAGAAATGTTCGATCATCTTAATTCTTACAGTATGCTTTTTAAAAAACACCAGAAATAATCATTTCTTTTTATGTTTTTACTGTAATCTGCAAATTATTTTCTTGATTGATTGCTTGTCAATCAATTTGTGCCTGTTACAGTTTCACATAAGGACACATTAAGGCTACATTTGATTCATTCCCAAAACCAAAAGTTATACTAGGAAAAAGATAATTATTTTGGAGTATGGGGTTATTATTTATCTGCAAACTGACAACAAAACATGTTTTACACTGTGGAAAAAACGGAAAATCAATACTATAGTTATGCAGTATCATGTACAATATACAAATGTGCTCATTTAAGAACCATGTGATCCTTTTAAACTGAGGAAACCTGAACAATTCCTTAGCTAGTGAGTGTTTCTACTGCCAGTTTATTACCTCCTCCTCGCGTTGATACTCTGCTATCAGGTTGAATGGGATGGTGTAGAGTGTGCTCGACATGACACCAAACACACTGCAGAGGACGAGCGTTGCTATGATGTTGGGGAAAAGGCCAATCAGGCTGGTGCCCAATCCAAACACAAGGTAGCCCATAAAATATAATCCCTTCAGCCCGATGTATGAGAGGAGGAAGCGCTGCACATCTGAAAACACACAGACATGTACGTCATGGAAAGTTAAAATTACTGGTGGATCAACAAACCCGCATGAGGCGTGTGGAGTCAGGGTAGATAATTATGTGAACATTAGATTAGCGTACATTAGATGTACCAAAACCGTCTGTACATATAATTGGACATTTCCTAGAAGCCAAGACTCCTTCTCAACAGCAAAAGACTAAAAAAGCTGAGTTCATGCCAAGCCTTCATTATTTGGCTGAGCTTTACCCTGTATGTAGCACAACAGTTCTCTCAGGTTCACATGTGCTGTTTAACAGGGGATGTTTGAAGCATACATGTGGACTTACGTGTTCAGAATAACGCAGGTCAGGATGCCTTGGCAAAAGCATGCTAAGGGAGTTCCCTGCAATCCCAAAGCAAAAGCAGTAATTTCCCTTTGTTATCCATTTCCACCTGCCACTCTCTCACATAGCTTCCCCTCACACATTACTGCCACTTACATGAGTAGAGAGCAGAGGACACTGCATTAATGCACAATCCCCAGCAGCCAACTTCTACTCCCCTCTCATATGTGGCATAGGCGGTAGAGTTGTGATCGGCGTACGGATTCCCCTTATACACAATCTGAAAAGAGAGGAGGGTCATTTAAAAAGGAAGGATTTGTATATCAGATACTGGCCAACTTCTTGTTAAAGTAAAGGCTTTTATTTTTTATTTTCCTTATGAACAAAACATCTGTAGCCCTGTTGCAGAACAGGGAGCCTGACTATGCATTTCTCATTGCAGATAAGAAATAAGCCTGCAATTTTAGATAAGTTGGTGCATCTGTGCTTAATGAAGCGAGGCAGAGTCATGGTGTGAAGAGCATCCTTTGATCAGCATTCACACTGTGACACTGAAAGCATTCATCATAATGGCACATGTCAACAGAGGATTGCACACAACAATAACAACACGCCGCACCTCCCTTCACCCTCCATCTGCCCACACACAAGCAGGCAGCTTAACGGAGCTTGAACGCAGATACATGTTGCAGTATGTTGCTTTTCCTCTCTAATGTTGTTGCTTTGAACCTTACCTCATTTGAACGTAAGTCATTTTAAGGGATATCACATAAGTCTGATATGATTTTTGTTAATTGTTTCTGCCAAAGACTAAATTGCCATATTCAAACAAAGCAAACCAAACTAACTGAGTAAATTAGATAATTATATGTAAATTGTTTTTGTTTTGTTTGCTAGGATTATTGAGACGGTTTCCACATGCAAGGATTTTCTGTTTTTATTTGGAAAAATTATCGCTGTTCATATGAAAATTCAAAAAAATCACCGTCAAGAACACACCAAGGCCAATGAACAGGTGGTGATTAAACCCTGACTCCTAGATCTGATGGCCAATCAGAAGCTCACAAGCACTAATGCTGCTCACAGTCTGACATCACAAAAATCATTGCTAATGACTACGTTGTTAGCCAATGAGTGTGAAGGAAGGACTCTTCCAAAAGCAAATGGTCACCTATAGACAGACCACTAGCTGTAACAGACTGGAATAAAAGCAGCACCTTTATATTTTACTTGACACATTTAGATCACAACACACACACACACACACACACACACACACACACACAGTAAAACAATTGATAAAATAAGAAAATAACCTTATATTGGAAAGAAAAACCCTCTATTGTTCAGATATTATGCATATCTGTTTAAAAATTGACACTTGGATATGCAAAAAATAACAGTAGTTCTTTATAACACCACTGGAGTTTATCCACCAACAGGTACTCTGCAATTTCCTGTCGGGAAGACGTGTTCAGAACACCACGAACAACAAATGGTGTGTAATATCGTAAATAAATAAGTATTAATGTAAGGGGAATCTTTTTTAGGTTTCCTGTATCTAAAAGAAGAAAACAGCAATATATCAAAATATTTGATTTTTAATTCATCAAATATTGCATGTTGGCTGGGCTCTATTCATGACCTTTTTAAAAAATGATTTTCTTAACTTGCTTAAATTGCTTGTTGGTATGTAAATTGATTAAAGTAATGCATCATTAAGGGCTTTGAGATTGGTAGACCTTAGAAATCAGCTCAGTTAATTTGAGAAATTGAACTGGATCCATTTTTGTTAGTGCCTTTTGTAGCATTTTTAGTGCAAATATAACACTTGCAGTGTTGGTTAATTGGACTAATATCCAGCTGAAGACATCTGCTCTGAAGTTTTATTGGTACAGTTTATAGTTGCAGCTGTCTAGCAACAGCTGGCATTTTAGCAGTCCTCATTCAAAAACGTTGTGGTGAGTTGGTTGTAATTCTAAACTCAAGGCTTTAGAAAAATAAACACTTTTTTCTCATCTATTCCACCAGACAGAGGCCTTGGCGAGAAACACAATCTGACAGCAACATGTGAAAGAAAGGACGCAGCGATGATAAATATCAAGTAGAATTGTAACCTTTATGATGGCCCAGCTTTCTAAATAAGATTATTGATTGGTTACTATTTGAAATTCTAAAAAGCTCACTGGAGACACATGCAAATCAATACCTGTCCCATGAAATCGGTAAAGAAAAGCATATTGCAGAGGAACGCTGTCCATCCCAGCAGGTGGCTGACACACAGGCAGCGGTAGTGACTTGGCATATTGACAATAGCTTTTATCAGCAACCTGAACGTCATCTTCTTCTGGTCCTGCAAATACACAAAAACATCACAGACATCAGTGCCAGCAGCTAAAAAACTGACAGGAGGAAAAAAACCCTCTCAGAGTGCTCATTAGTCTGCTGGTATTTCACGGCTAGTGGTGTTTTTAGCCCATGAGTGACAACACTTCAAAAGACTCTACAATTAAAAAAACATGCATGCCCCATAAAAGGCTGTAATTAGATTGAATGAAGGGATTCAGCATAAAGGACTACTACTAAGGAGTTGGCTTTAGGATTAAGGATAGGAGATGATTAAAGCAAAAGGAAGACTTGAAAAAGAAAAAAACAACTACGCTCTTTGGAACAATCATCCCTTATTAATTTTCTAGTGTAGCAGATATATACAGAGCAATTCTTTTAGCATCTTTTTTTCTTAAACCTTTCTAACATAACAGGCAAAAAACAAACAAATGTGAAGCATCAATGGAAAGCTGAATCTACAAAAGAAGGAGGAGGAATATTCAGGCAAAAAGTCGACATCGTAGAGATAATTCATCAAACACTTAAATGAAAACTGTAAAGGTGATTTTGAGGAAGGTGATCACATCAATCCCTCTGAAATGTAAAAGACTGAGATCACATCAGTCAAATATATAAGTCTAGAAAATCTTTGGAAAGTTTGGATATACTTTTAATGCAGGAACTTATAAAGTTGGAAGTTGTATTGTCTGCACTGAAGCAGTCGTTGAGATGACACTCGGGCAGATGTGTTCTATTGGTCTTTCCTGAACACTCCGCTGACCCCAGCCTCACTCTATACTTATAGGGGTTCTTGAAAGGCATTCCTGCATCTCAGCGGCCTTTGGGATACTCTGTGGAACCCTCTTAGATCCTGCTGGGATAGCATAGTTTTTCAGGATTTATACAAACTTGGAGAGTTCATGCCAGCTGCATGGCTGGTGTCAATAAAGCAAAAAAAAAGGGGGGGGGGGGGCAGATCAAATACTAAGATATTCTGCAAAGCATTCAGCAAAGCAGGAATAGTAAGGTGAACTGGCAGGTGTATCAATAGTCTTGAAACTTCCTGAATACTGCATCTCACATCATTTACTACTGTAGAGAAAGGATTCAAACTCCTATAAGACTCAGTGTGTTATTTCCATAGTTGCCTCTGCCAAGCGTACCCTGACTAACCATTTGAATCTCAATATAGTCTGTGGCAACTTCAAGGTTTGACTAGTTTTATTGGCTCTCTGTATTGTGTAATTCACTTAATGCACTAAACTCTCTGAAAGACTTTTTATGCATGTTACATACCTCTTTGTTTGGCTGTTTGACACTTGAGGTCACTGAATTGGCTTCTCCCAGGGCTGAGAAAGATCTGGGCCTGAGATCTGTGACAGATGCAGAGACTACAGGAGAGACAGGCTCCTTAAGTGCTCCATAACTATTGCTATGAGAGCTCAGCAGGCGAAGAGGGCTGGATGGTGAATCAGATGGAGATGGTGCCTTGCCCAGAGGTTGCTCTGGAATACTGAAGAGGTGCACAGTGAGGAAGATGCCCCAGGTCAGCGCTGAGAAGAAATAGATGACCTGGTACTCGGATCCAAAGAGACGGCCCAACGCGGAGTGACCCCAGTCCATAGCTCCCACCAGGTAACCACATGCTCCGCCCAGGCCTGGTGCACACAGAATGAAAGATTAAAACAATGCGTAGATCCAAGAATTGTTCTAGAAGCATGGCTGAGAGCAGTGAGAGGTAAAGGGGAGGAATCAAATGCACTTGTTCTCTATTAGTTATATACATGGTGACTAGAGCGGTGACTGATGAAATAACTACTATTTTCAACCGCTTGGGGACAGCATCAAGAGTTGGGAAACCTCCTTTTGAACTGATATGACGAAGTAGCTAGAAAACAGTTATTTGCACTGACATTTATTGTGTGTTGTGTTAAGACCAACTAAAGAATGCAAATCAAACATCTCCTTGATGCTAAGCTCTGTTTTTAGTCTCTATCGGGCTTTCTGTAGTTGCTTAAAGCTGTAATAATGTGGATAAAT
Organism: Haplochromis burtoni; assembly: GCF_018398535.1. Classification (NCBI taxonomy): domain Eukaryota; kingdom Metazoa; phylum Chordata; class Actinopteri; order Cichliformes; family Cichlidae; genus Haplochromis; species Haplochromis burtoni. The sequence continues at coordinate 425,946 of NW_024582384.1, read as the reverse complement.
GACTCCATGACACCTTTGACAGTAACCAAAGCAGTTAAGGTGTAAACCAACTAGCTTAACTCAACTAGCTGTAACTAGTTTATCTCCTCTGATAAACCTATTTCACATTATTATCTAGTGCCTTTTGTTATGTAGGCAGTGGAGCCCATCTTTTTTAACCTCTGACATCCAGGGCCTACTGTTCTGGTAATGTCATCATACCAAGATCTAAAAATCTCTATCTGATTTTTTATCCAGGCTAAAAACGTCAGAAAAAGTGGGCTTCGGCTTATTCTTAAACCAGTTTATCCAAATTCAAATCAAGAGCATCCAGAAGAAGATTCATCCCAAAATCTTCCATCAGGTAATTCTTAAATCTGTATGTCATCAGGACTAGACTGGTTAAATTTGACCTCTATGGAAAGGGTGCAAAGAAAAAGAAAACATTTGGTGAACATGTCATTGAACATACAATTATGTGACTCAATGCTTTGACATTTCCTTTATAATGGTAGAAATGTTCTGGTTTGTTGTTGCTTCAGTGCCTGAGGGGCTGCTGTGTTTGCGATCTCTGAAACGACTATGAATTTTGCATCATATCAAAGAGTGAAGAGAGGAAGATGATTAGAGGCCATCTGCAGGAAAGTGTAAGGTGATGGATTTGAAACAGGCAGCACATGAAAGACATTCCCCTCCAAAAAACCCTGAAACCCTGGGAATTATGCATTGAAAAATAGTCAAAAGAAACAAGCTACAAAAGCTAGTTTTTGCTAACAGCTTCTGGTGCCAAGAATAAACGTACTTTTTCCCATAAAAGAAAATTAAATTATTAAATCAGTTGGATCAAATAACCGATTGAAAAGTGGATTTTATCTGAGATATTATTCAAGCAAACCGCATTTATCTGTTGACACTCTTTAAAAGAACCAAATGTGACTGTACATACAGTATGTTCCATAAATGAATAGAAAAGTAATTTTATTACTTTTACTGGCACACACCACTGGACAAGCACATTTCAAAACTCATGACAGAAAAAAATTGAATATTTTCAGATGTGGGAAAAGTAATATGTTGTTACTGTACTTACATAGAGTTTTTGGATACCTGTGCTCTATTTGAGTATTTAAACACTTGTTACTTTAGGTTTATTCAAACGGGAGCTATTTGACCTCACTCACCTTCCAGACATCAAACTGATTTCACTGTAAAGGGAGAAACAGTAACATATAAAAGAGAATCCTTTTGGTGTATCCCACATCGGTTCTTATGACACATGACGAAATGAAATAGCGCTGCAGAAGAGGAGCGAGCACAAAGGGAGTAATATTTTTTTAAGTGGCAAGTCATTTTAAATGCATCTTTTAAAGAGCTCAACAAATGTCAGCAAACACAACAGTCTGTGCAGTTTGTCAGACAGTGTGAAGGATCACTGCTGTATTTCCCAGGGTGAGAAAAGAATGAGAGCGAAGTTTACTCAACGATGAGGAAAGAGGAGAGGGGGAGGAGAGATTGTTTTTAAGTGCTGCTCAGTGACATTTGATAGACTCAGAATTTAAAGCTTAAATGTCCTCAATTTCATAAGCTTTTGATATCAGCTTTATACCTGATGTGTTGATGAATTTTTTTTTTTTTCATACTGTGAAATATCCTGCAAAACAACTTTAAGTATACCATCTTTGCGCTATTCAAAGATAACATGCAAATACTGGGCAATTTAGTGCAAGCTACACTGGTTACTTTTCATTGCTGTGGTGAAGTTTACAGTGATGCACTGTTGGACTGGTGCAGAGAGTTTGGTTATACCAAGGGTAGCAGGCATCAATATAAATTTAAGATGATAATGCTTATTAGATTTACTCACTGAATCCCACCTTTATACAAGGTTTATGCTGTCTAGGGACTGGAAATCACCCACTGTGGATCGTGTGGTTATATCTTGTTAAATTCGGTGGGTTAAATCAGACCTAAGGCAGCGCTGCTCAACTGATCACGTCATGCACACAAACTCCACTGGGACTCACAAAAGAAATGAATGTGACTTACTTCTAGTGTTTTGTTTTGTTTTGTTTTTGTCCCAGGCTGTACCACTAACATTGATCTTTTAACATTAGCTTAAAACTTTCATTTTTGCTAAAGCATATAGTTAGGGCTGGATCAGGCGACCCTGAATCCTCCCTTAGTTATGCTGCAATAGACGTAGGCTGCCGGGGGATTCCCGTGATGCATCGAGTGTTTCTTCTTCTATTCTATGTGTTAACAGACCTCTCTGCATTGAATCATACTTGTTATTAATCTCTGTCTCTCTTCCCAGCATGTTTTTTACCCTGTCTTTCTTCTCTCACCCCAACCGGTCGCGGCAGATGGCCCCGCCCCTCCCTGAGCCTGGTTCTGCTGGTGGTTTCTTCCTGTTAAAATGGAGTTTTTCCTTCCCACTGTCACCAAGGTGCTTGCTCATAGGGGGTCATATAATTGTTGGGTTATTCTCTGTATTTATTATTGTAGGGTCTGCCTTACAATATAAAGTGCATTGAGGTGACTGTTGTTGTGATTTGGTGCTGTATAAATAAAATTGAATTGAACTGAAAATTGATCTTAGTGTTCCCACAACTTCTGAATCCACTCCTAACTTTTTCTGTTTAGGCAAAGTGGCCCATCTATAATGTAGGTAACAGCAAATAGAGTTATTTTTTTAATTCCCTTGTTTTCCTCTGCTTGCGTTCTACATAGCAGATGTTTAAGCAGAGTACATTCATTAGAGTCAAGGCTGAAAAAATATTCCCACGAATTAATATTTTTATATTAACTCTGCCAAAGTGTTTATGTTTTTGGTAGCATGAGTCATGTTGTCTGTAAACACGATAGCTTTTCACAACAGCTTGAAAAGCTTTGAATGAATTCTGGTAAAACTGTGTAGGGGTGTAGAGTGGGGTCAGGCTAACAAATAAAAGGTCTTCAAGGTCAACTTAATGATTTTTTGGTCAAAAATTGACAAAAAAGCTTTACAACTTAGAAACTATGATTCTTGCAAGTGTGTACTACAGGTTTTAACTGTTTAAATACATTATACAGACTACAGTATAATGCTCCTGAATACATTTTTAATTTATTTTATTGTATTGTTTTTTTGGAAAACCAAATAAGCTGGTGAGCAAAAACTTTCACTTGGCATTTATTATTGCATATTAAAAAAATACTAAATGAATGCTACACATGTACTATATCCATAACAATAAAATTGATTTAAAAAAAATATTATTCTAAATTTTGTCAAGTATATCAAAATAGGTTTCAACAAAACGAACAACAAAAGCCTGAACTTTGCAATTTTTTTCACTGCACTACAAACATCTGAAAGTGTGTTTAAAAAACCCCAATGAAAACAAAATGAATTCATAAAAAATACAACAGTTTTCTTAAATACAAATACTGCCCAGAGAGTGAACTGCCACGGTGAAGGTTTGCACTCTTGCACTGTTGCTTGTTAAATGAAATTGGCAGGTGGAGGTTCAATGAGATTTGCACAAAAGCTGTTTGTGGAGTTGAAAAAGAGTTACTTTTTAGTGTTTCACTTTTATTTGCATGAAGAACCTGAATCAATACTTCCATTTTTACCAGAGTATTTCTAACACAAGTGTTTGTGCTTAAGCTCAAAAGTAGATTGTCTGTACTTTAATGTTAGATGACATAAGCTAAGATCAACATCCAGGCAATGGATATGTCTCATCAGGAATCTGGATTTAGCCTGTCTGTCACCGTCGCAGCGTACTATTATGAAGCGAATTATCACCCGCACACAACGCTGGAGAGACATGTCACACCAGTCTTTGATTAACGACACAGCCTCCACACTCGAGATGTGGAGTGTGGAGTGCTTAATGCTCGATGATTTTGCATTAAGCAAAATCATTGAGCATTTTGCTTAATGGAGACAGCTGTCTCTTTATGTCAGCGTCATAATTTTGTTGAGCTATGGATAGCTCACTGAACCTTCAGTGAACCCTCAGTGAATCACTGCCTCTCTATAACTTGGTGGCTTTTGCAACACATAAAAGTACACCACTAATAGTTTTTATAATGTGATGACGTTATTCTTATAAAGCGCCTATTTCTAAAATGGCAGGAAGAGACTGAGTTTTCTTTTTTAACGTGATTACGTGTTTAACTGACCACATGCCATAAGCAAAATAACCAAATAACAAAATTAAAAAGACAGAATTACACAGCAATTCAAAAAAAATGTAGACAATGTAGACAAAATGTAGGCAATCACTGTGTAACATGTCAATCAAAAAATAGATTTCAGTGATTTACAAATTTCATCAATTTTATTTTATTCACAATAGCACACAGAAAACTTGCAAAATGTTTAGAATGAGGACAAAGAAAGATGTAGGGGCCATCCTACATTAGAAAATCCCATGATTTTCTAATTTCCACTTTGCCCGTTAGAAATGAGCTTCGATCATGTTCATATATGGCTTTTTTGTGCGTTTCTGAGCCCCTGCAGTGATTTCAATGATCGCATCATGCCTGTTTTTAGTGTAGTGCAGTCTGAGGTCCAGACGTTCACGGGCAGACAGTATTGATTTTCAGCCTTGTCCTGTGCCCACAGAGATTTCTCCAGAGTTTCAAAATCTTTTCAGGATGCTATGAACTGTAGATGATGTTCTCTAAGACACTTTTTTTAATACCCAATCGTGTTACTGACATGTTTCCAAATAACCTAATTCATTGTAAAATGTTCATTCAGCTCTTTCTTTTTAGCACCTCTTACTTTGAACATTTTGAGATGTGTTCAAAATGAGCTCATATCTTATAGTAAAATGTTAAAATGTTCTTTGTGCTCTATTGTGAATAAACTTTATTAGACTTGCAGACTGTCTCATTTTGTTTTTACACAGCATCCAAACTTTTTATGAATTGGTGTTATAAAACTACTTGATTGTTTTTGTTGAATCACTAACTTTGTCCACTAACTCTTGCCTCTGCAGCCCTCTATAGTTGCTCACCTCAATAGAGGCTATTTTTCTACATTTTAGTCATTGGCAGGTACAGTAATAACCACTTCAGGAGTCACGCTTCACTTATGTCTGCATGACTTGAAGATTGATGTGGGATCAATTCCTGGTTCAAGAGAGTTCCTTTCTTTTCTTTCTGGTCTTTTCTACCACTGTAATAGTTGAGATTTCTATTGTCTGCACCTACAGTTTCACTCAAGTAAAAAGTAAAATAAAAAGCTGAAGTGGTTAGACTCAAGGCTGATTGTTCTCAGTCGTGATGGTGCTGCAAACAGCGCATAGATTTATTGTAAAAATGTAAACCCGTGGTTATCAAACTTTTGTCATCATAAATACTGCATCCCAGCGTGAAGTATTTTATTAGGACAAATACCCCCTTGCCACCACAAAAAGTACAATAAAGGATTGAGCCATTGAGCTTTTTTAAACAACAAACCTGTTATGACAATCACTTACATACAATAGTTCAAAAAACATCTCCTTATTTATGACAAAGAATTGGTTGTATAATCTAAAAAACAGGGTTTATAAAGTCTTTGTCATTCTCTGCAATGATCACATGCTTTCTTAGGTCTTTTTCTTGGTCTCGTTTATTTCTTTGCTTTCTTTTGTCATTGCACAAAAAGGCCTCATACAATTGCGTTCTTTCACTATACTCTGAATACTGTTGTAACATTTAATCCTTCATTAAATATTAGAATCAAGGGTTCCTACTCACACATTGCCGTAGCAATGAAAACAGGAATGCTGAATATCAAATGCAGTTTATCAAAGCTACATTTAAAAAATAATCCTAATTCGTTTAGGAATAATGCAGGACTAACATTGTTATAAATAAGAAAAAAAAAACAAGTTTCACACCTTTTCCCATTCTCCAAAGTACCCCTGGTGGTACCAACAACCTCATCTGAGCAAAACAGCTTTAAAAAGCACTGCTGCAAACAAAAGTCCACAGATAAAGTTCATCTCCTGACATTAATTACAACCCTAAAACTCATATCTTTGCACTAAATTATATCTTAACATGCAAATTTGTCCTTGCCTAACCCTCCCCTGTCTCCGATGGAGGGAGTCACAGCTCCACTGTGTCTATGTTTTGTTAAGTAGGAGAGGAAAACCCAGAGGTCCATTTGGAAATCAGGAGGTCTACACCCACAGAGAGCACGCTGTTCTGGTGATTCAGGGCACAGAAAAAGTCCGAAAATATTAGAAAACTAATCTTTATAGATTAATACTTAACATGCACATAGAGGTCTTAGCCTTCAGCTTGACTAATGACTCGTCAAACAGTTATTTGTATGTTGCTGATAAACTGGATTCATATGACCATCTCTGTCTTAGCTCAACCCTGCTATCGATGGAATTATTTATTTAAGAAATCCTGTTGCACAGTAATAATATGCATGTTATACTGATTAACATGGTTTAAAAACATAACTTTCAGATGTAAAGTATTCAGTACAGTACTAAAACTTCACATACCAGACATGGCAGTCATGTGCCTGGCTCCGGTCTCTCTCAGCTAAGACCCATGACTGTAGCACATGACTAGCTCACGGCTGGATTACTGCCTCACTCAAATGCTCACACCACCCAGTGCCTGCTGACATTTGAGCTGAGCACACCACTACGCTCACACCGAAAACATCATCATCATGTCCATAAAGAAACTTCCTGTCTGTCTTTCTTTGTGAGTTACTTTGGGAAATATTCTTTAAGTTTATAATGCTTCATTAGTGCATCGGAAATAACAAAAATATACAAAGATATCACATTTACTGCACTACAGTATGCTGCAGGTTAATCTGTTCATTGTGAACTCATCCAATGTGAAAATATTATGGGTATCGACATGGAAATTATATTCAAATTATATTCAGTTCAAATTATTAAAAAGAATTACACTGCCTTCCAGAAATGTTGGAAATGGAAATTGGGGGAAGCAGGGGGGATCTTAAAGTCTGCACATCAAACTATATTCAACTTTATATTTAACTTTAATCTTCAAGCAGGCTAGTATACATACTAACTTTTTAAAGGATATTTGAATTTATACCTCCAGCAACGTAAAAAAAGTGATAATATTAATCTTTTACCCCTTTTCTTTGAGGTGCAAATGAATTTACCACACTGAAAAGCATTTAACTCGCCCTCCTGCCAAAGATTCTTGTCAAAAGCACAGCAGCAGCTTTGTGTGCCTAAACGTGTTATTTAATCAGAAGTAAAGATCAGACGTAAATGAAAACTGATAGGAGAAACTGATGTGCTGGTTGATGTCATGCTACATCCAATATGTGCCTGAGAACTTTTTGTAGTGCAAACCTGCTCAGCAAAAGGGAAAATATATTCATCAGTTCAACCATTTGGCCATAACATGAAGTGCTGGGTAAAAGCTAATGTAGTGAGCAAAGTTATGAAAGGCACGAGAGCACTCACACAAAAGCTCCTCTGCACTTCCATGCTCTGGCCTTGGACAAGAGGGTTATGCCCCAAAACTCAAAAATCCCACAACCTGCGCTGAGCACCTCACAGGTTACAACGTTGCACCTGAGTGAACTACAAGACCTTTGGAACAGAGCAGTCCAAAGTGAAGATGTTTGGTCATAGTGTACATTGCAACATGCAGAAGTAGTGGAAGGCTGATGATTTGGGCTTGTTTTGTAGCCACAGGGCCTTTCAGTCATTGAGTCGACAGTGAACTCCTTTGTATACCAAAGTATTCCAGCGTCAAATGTCAAGCCATCTGTCCAACAGCGAAAGATTAATCAAAACTTGGTCATGAGACACTGCAACGTTTTCAAGCACAACATCAAATCTACAACAAAATAGCCGCACAGCCCAGACCTCAATTTGATTAAAAATGCTGTAATGGACCTTTAATAGAGATGTGTGTAAATGAAGGTCTGCAAACCTCAATAAACAGAAACAACTATAAAAAGAAGACTGGGCCCAAAACCCTCCATAATAATGTGAGAGACTGATAATGATCATCTCAATTTATTGCTCCTAAAAGTGGTTTTACAGGCTTTTGAATGATGGGTTGTGCTCAATTTTTTATTCACCTGTCCTGCATTTTGGTTTGGTGTTCGACTTTTTAACTGTAAAACTATACTGTAGAATTGAGCTCAAAAACACTAAAACCCTACAGTTTTCACAGTATTTGAGCAATCCCTTATGAATACACACAATCACCATCCTTTGTTAATGCTTAGACTTTTCTTATAGCAGTAATGAACAGTTTATATTGGTGTGTTTGCAATTTTTAAATTGAGCAGAGCATTTAAACTGTAAAGAGCATTATCCTCTCTACTAAACACAGATGTTATGCTTAACATAAGAAATATCGTCAAATGAATATAAACAATAAAGCAAGATGCGCTGGAGACTTTTACAGTTTTTTTATTTTGTTACTTTTAGATGCATTATATTGCCAAAAGTATTCATTCACCCATCCAAATCATTGAATTGCAGGTGTTCCAGTCACCGTGGTCACAGGTGATCAAGCAGTTAGGCATGCAGACTGCTTCTAGAAACATTTGTGAAAGAATGGATTGCTCTCAGGAACAAAGTGAAGTCCAGTCGTGAAATTTCCTTGCTACATATTCCACAGTCTTTCCACCCAAGTGAATTGGAACAACAGCAAATGAGCCACAGAGAGGTAGGCTAGGTAAAAGAACAGGGATTTCGGTGTTGGGCTCTGCCCCTTAGTTTCAGTGAAAGGAACTGCTAACGCCATGTCAACACATTTTGGACAATTTCATGCTCCCAGCTTTGTTCCTCTTCCAACATGACTGTACGCCAGTACACAAAGCAAGATCTTAAAAATGGGATGTCACTTAAGTTCATATGCATGTGAAAACAGATTAACAAATGCTTTTGGCAGTAGATCCTGACTGATATAGAAAATTTGAGACCAACATTTGGTGATTTAAAAATTAAAAAAATTGGCTGATATTTCTTTTCTTCAGGCACATGACACAAACATTTGTGTAGATATTTATACATCTTATGTTTGGCTTTATATGAGTATTGACAGGTGTCCCAGCCCTGTAGGAAAAACAGGGAGCAAACTGAAATTCATATGTGCCACCAACTGCATTTTGAGACATCCATCACATTGTATTCTTCTGATACGTCATGTGCGCATGGTTCTCACCAACAGCCTTCAAAGAGGGCAAAATACACCACAATTAAAACTAGAAGGCAAACAGTCAAGCAAGGACAGAAACACCAAGAGGCACTGTGGTGGTTCATGCCCTGACGCCAAGAGCCAGGCAGTAAGCGCTGCAGTTTTTGCTGTTAACCAGTAGCTCTAACTTTGTTAGAGCTAATACTATGTGGAAATATCATCACACTGTTAATCAAAGGGTGATTTTTAGAACACTCAAGCCTAAGATTAGCTGGCATAATGTTAGCTTATAACGAACTGTTGCTATTGTTGTTTAGCCAGCTCGCTGTCAGCTGTCCGGAGATGGGAGGGTAAATCTAATCTGCTGACGGCTAGCAATTATGACATTATCAGTAAAAAAAATAGCATGTGCATGCATGGTTCTGTTTGTCACAGCCCTGAGATGAGGCGTGAGGTAAGAAGAAAGAGGATTTTAAAATTGAAAGGAACTTATGGATGTATTATTTATGTGGTTGGTTTCTAGCAATATACATGAAGCATACAGTGATGGAATTAAAGATGACAGCGCAATATGATGGCAAACCGCATGTATTTTTAGTGAATTAATTCCAGAGTATGCATTACTTTATTGAAAGACAAAATTACACACAAATCAATGAATATTTATGAGTACAACATTCTTGTTTTCTATTAATTAACCTAAAAAAAAATTACTTTCTGTGTCATAAAGAGTGCCCGCTAGTGGGAAAAGGCCCAAACTCATAACATGGTTGAAGGACATTTATACCCATCTCTTCTTTACTTTTTTAAATTTTCATTTATTAGTTGATGAATGAAAATTATTTATCTATACCATTATATTGGCTAATATCATCAGCCAGCTGTTTTATCAGTTGTGCTCTTATATTCGTGCTTCATCCTAGCCTGACCTAACTTTTATTGTTACAGACAAACTTACTAAGAAAAGCATATATGTATATATCTGAAATTATCGAACATTTCCCAAGTGAACTCTTGTTTGCACTCACAAATAAAAAAAACAGACATAGCTTCCACCCACAGTTTAACACGCCGACAAACAGACACAGTTCACTGAAACTTTCACACTCCCTCTATATGTGCATCTCCGCCCACTCAGTCACAGCAGGAGAAGTTTTGAAGGCTTACTTCCATAAAGCGTTACTGTGAGTTGCTCAGATGCAGAATGAACATAAAATTATTGCCTAACTAAAGTCCAAATCCATCAAAAGGAAACAATCACCAACGTAACCGGCATTAATAAGTCTAAACAAAACACAAAAGCTGTGAGTATTGAAGCAAGAACCAAACAGTGTTTGTGCTACATACCTGTGAGGAGAGCATGGTAGTGTAAGCCTCTTTCCTTGTCTTCATGTGAACATACATCAAACAGGTAGGCCTTGATGGGTCCATCGATGAAGTCTGCAGCAAAGTCAAACAGCACGACTCCAAACATCACCACCACGATGGCCCATATGCTCTTCAGAGACCTATCTCTGACGAGTGCTGGAAAACAACAGTACACATCAGCACTCAGCACGTACCACAGAGAAAGATTAAAATAATAATACACTGACTACATCAGTACACTAAGGAGCCTTATCTGTCACATTCACAAGTTTAATTAGGCTTGATACACATCACAAGAACCTCAGAGGACTAGCACGTCAGAAGGCACTTAATAATTAAAAAAAGAAAACCTATTACAACTGACGCCATAGCAATTATATTTTAAAACCTGAATGCTTGAACACTAAGCTGCTCTTTTAGAGATATGAAAGATGTCAAATAACACCACAAGAGAAAGTGTAATTAGAAGTTATTAAAGACAATTTTACCATTTCATTAAGAGATGCAGGTGAATACTGAAAGACAGGTTTATCATTCCATTAAAACTACAGGTGAAGGAAGGATTTTTAACTTGTCACTTCTTTAAAAAGAAAGTCTGAAGTCGCAAAAAAAAAAAAGAGTAAAAAAACAATTTAACACCAAAAGAGCAACTCTGGGAGATGCAGGCCAGCGTTAGGTTTTTCATCTTTAAGAAGAGGGCAGCTACGACAATAGAAAACATTATGTCACACGACCGCTTTGGCATTTACTACGGCCCCGGGAAACATGGAGAGATAATCAGCTTATCCAGCCTACGTCAGGAGACATACTTTATAGTTCATAAGAGCGCTATAAGAAAGCCAGGAGCCTTTATCTTTAATTCCTTGGCTGTTTATTTGTCTATTTTTGTAATTTTTGCCTGAAAACACGCACAAAAAAATCCTCTAACAGCTTCAGGCTAAACTGAACCACCTTGAACACTTTGGATGATATTGAAGAAAAACAATTCTCTTTGTGTGTGTATATCAGAACAGAGTGGGTTTTTTACATTTATTTTTGCACCATCACAATTATAAATGAAGAGGTAAAAAACCCAGCAAACTCATAGTAGTGACTTGTGAATGTGATGTTCAGCATGGTATAAAAACTCTCAACATCTGCGCTACTAAGTTTGATTGAAAAGGAAATTAACCACGACAATACTGCATCTAGTTTAATTGTGTTTTGACAGCTGATATCCAGGCAAAGGAAGCACGAGAGTGAAAAAGGTTCAAACTACACACAATTAAGACACTTAACGAATGTTACTGTTGAGCTGATTGCTGTATTTTAAATGTACAGCTTACAGCAAATAAAACTGCCCATACACACCAATTTCCATTATTCCTCACAAAGCAAACCTCTGAATCTGAGTTTGTCACATTTTTGCAGAGTGTTGCTTTCATGATTTTTCAATCAAAAACAATGATTCGGGTTAAGTGGATGATGTGCTTCAAATCAGAGTGACTTAAATTATGGCCAAATGTGCATTTAATCTCTGAATGATTCCACAGGATGCTGAACAATCACACACACGCTGTCACTGCCAGCAGTGAATCAGTTAGTGTTTCTGTTTTTTAAGAGAAGGCTTTTTACCCAACCTAATATTGCTTTTTATGGTAACAGATTCTTTCGTGTGCAGACGCTCTTGTGATGCTGTTTGGAGTCTAATGCAGCGGTCCCAAACCTTTTTTGCGCCACGGACCGGTTTATGCCCGACAATATTTTCATGGACCGGCCTTTAAGATGTCGCGGATAAATACAACAAAATAAAACTAGCACCGGTACCGAAAAAAAGAAAATTTATTCATAACACACGTGAAAAGACCCAGGAAAACCGAGTTAACGATAAAAGCGATAACAAAATAACGCTGAAAACCGATAAAAACCCTGAAAACTATACATTTCACACCTGAGCCTCAACTCTCGCGGCCCGGTACCAAACGACTCACGGACCGGTCCGAGGCCCGGGGGTTGGGGACCACTGGTCTAATGGATTCAAATGGAGCATCTCTGGGCCCTACTTTTTCCTTTCATGATGAATGTATCATTTTATCCCCCAAAATCTGTGCACAAGTACAAATTTGGATTCAGAGTCTTTAAAAGTCTTACAAAGAGGTTGAAACTTGCCCTTAACCTTGTCCTGAAGGTAAAAGAAGACAGCAAAACCTAAATCAGTTCAGTTCATATGTATTTATATCAAACCAATTCCTACAACAATCACCTCAATGTGTTTTATATAAGGTATGTAACGTAAAGAATCTACAATATTCGAAAGAAACCCAATGATCACAGGAGCATTTGGTGACAATGGGAAAGAAAAACTCCCGTTTAACAGGAGGCTCACACCAGGCTCAGTGAGGGGCAACCATCTGCCCTGACTGGTTGGGCGTGAGGGGAAAGAGACATTCATTTATTGTGGAAGAGAGCCATAGATTAATAATGGCTAATGATTAGATGCAGAGTGGTGTATAAACACAGAGAGTGAAACAAGGTGAATGAAGAAAAAATGCATCACAGGAAGCCCCTCCCAGCAGCCTAAGCTTATTGCAGTGTAACTAAGAGAGTGCTTAGGGTCACCTGATTCAGCCATAGCTTTATCAAAAAGGAAAGCTTTAAGCCTATTCTTCAAAGTAGAGAGGGTGCCTGTTTCCCGAATTCAAAGTGGGAGCCACAGGAGTGGAGCCTGATAGTAAATCTTCGGAATACTTTTAAATCAAAGCTAGCGTGGCCTCAAAGCATTTTCTGACATAACAAGATTACAGATAGCACACTACCTCCACTCTTGTTCTGTCTGAATTCCTCACCCTCAAGTTTTCTTCACTGATCCCTCACCTGAGATGACAGCATCTCCATTAAGGAACAGGGTGATTCCCACAAGCATGAGGATGCCCAGTGCCAGGATGTAAGGCCTCCGCCGGCCCCACGGCGAGCGGCAATAGTCGCTGGCTGAACCGATGATGGGCTGGAGCAGGAAGCCCAGGATGGGGCTGATCAACCACACCAAGCTGTACAGACTCTGGGGCAGGCCCACACTCAGGAGCACCGGCGTGACAAAAGCTGCCTCCACGGCATAGCAGAATTCCCTTCCAAACATGACCAGGCCGTGGAGAATAAGGCGCCCCCGAGAGCGCCTGTGAGGCTCCACAGCTCCAAAGACAGAGTCTTCCACACTGTCTACGTAGTCCACATTGCTACCATTGCAGTCTGTTGAGTCCTGGTGCAGAGAAGTGCTGATGTGTTTGCCAGGCTCAGAGATCCGGCAGTGTTGGGGCCTCACAGACTGATCTTCTGATAACAGAGTCATAATTGAAAATGAGGGGGTAAAGGACAGAAGGAGAAAAAGAGAACAGAAAGGAAGTAAAGAGGAGATTTAGATGAAGAGAGGCAAAGAGGTAGCTTTTGGTAGTCTCTCTCCGTCTGCCAAGGGATGGATGAAATGCCAAAACTGGCGCTTGGCTTGAGTTAATCCTCTTCACTACTGCATAGCTGAGCAAAGAGTTCAAGCGCCACACAGCTTTATTTTGCATGTGAAGGTCTGAGCAAGACTCGGCGAGGAGGAGAGAAAGACAAGGGAGGAGGAAAAAGAAGGGAGTGTTTTAAAGAGATTACAGAATGGCTTTTCCTATTCTGTCTAGTAAAGGCCTCGGGCAGCTCATGGGGCTGAGTTAGTTTTGGCAATGGGTGGCACTACTGGCCACTAATGACTGGCCAGTAGTGTTTACTTTAAAACAAGTAAAGATGACTGAATTCACAAAGCTAAATTCATGTTTTTCTATCCAAACGTGAGCCGGCACACTAGTGTGCTGTACAACTGAAACAACAGCTAAAACAATATTTATCTGTTTAGGAGTGCAAGTAAATATTTGTAATGTGTGATCTTAATCCAAAAGTGTGCTTTACTGTTTTTTATCAGCATATTTGTAAAGCAATTAATTTGAACATTTGTGGACAACAACACTAATTATATTTTGGCATTAAAAATAATAAATTTGAATAAACAGCTTGTGCATACTGATGAATGAACGATTACAGAATGATTCTGGTCATTCGAAATACTGTTAAAAAATTAAATACTGTTAATTTATGGCAGCTATGATGTAAACCTAATTGTTGAAAATCTAATTTAGGGGATTAGTTTAATTGACTGATTTTTTTTATGCAACTCAAAACTGAATAAATGTCATTTTGTGCAGGTATTCAGTTTTTGGTTGGAGGCAGGGTAAGGAGAGGGGTGGTAATTGTACATTTAAGCAGCCTTCCTTTGTAACATTACCGGTTAACTCTTGCATTTTGGTTATATTTCATGCCTCCACAGTATTATTGCCTCTGTGTATGCCAAATTTTGAGCTACAGATCAATTTAGAATAAATAAACACAAAATGTATGACTTGACATCAATAAATGTCAAGTCATGGGGGTGGTTTTGAAACACTTGGAGAAAAAGGCCTATTATGATGTGATATCATGTGCTGTTTTACTTAAGACATAGCAGCCGTGATAAATAGATTTGATTTCTTAAATCTTCAATAAGGGTTTTTTGTATAACCATTACAATCATTAAACACTGTCCTCACTACTATATCATAAAAAAATCCCTATAACTGCAATCCATAAGTATCAATATTAATTTAGCACTAATGGCAGCTCAGGTGCTTTTGTATTATTTTGACCCCCTCCCCAAACCTCTTGATTTTGTTTTAATCTCAGTTCAATCATAGTTAGGTCAGAATAAGTTAACTCTCTTTTTTGTTAGTTTATTTTGTTACAATATTGTTACATTTTTCATCACCCCTGTTGCTTTCATATCTACTATTTTAAGGAACATCTCCTTTTTTCTTTACCATTTAGTTTCAGTTCCATCCCTGCTTTAATTTAAGGTTATATAAATCACTTCTTGTGTAAACATTATAAATAACAATTGGGAATTTTACTTTGTTGTGTGGATCCACGGTCTCTCTTACTGTCACCATCTCATCATGTGCTTATTGGAGCCAAGTTTTTATTGGTGTTGTAGTAAAGAAGAAAAAGGCTGATTGTCAAGCTCTTCAAGTGTGGATGACGACATTAGATATAGCAGAATGTCTTAGAATGCTGTGACCTCTAAATACTTGGCAGTTACAGTTACCTAAGGCTGCTACCTAAAGGGCAGTCTCAAAGTTAAGCGTCTTTCTCAAAATTAGCATCTTGTGTGTATCATCAGAGGATATGAACCAGGAGACACGCAGTTTGCATGCAAGTGACACACAAACCATCCTTTGTTCGTACTTCAACCATTCAGACTTCATCCTGAAAGTATATTTTCCAGCAGTTGTCCCCAGTATGTATAAGTCCCCATCTCTATAATAAAGGATTAATCTTTTAGGACAAATCAGTGCTAAGCAGCGTGACAGGACACCCTGGAGTGATGTACCACTTCCCAGAGGTCCAGTCCAGAATAAAATGCTAACAATTACATTAAATGAAGTTAGGAAATCCTGAGCTATTTATACTTGTTTCTTTTTTATGAGTTTAAATTCATTTGAAATAGTATTTCATGCCCCTTATCTCATCGCTGAACTTCTCTTGCAACATATTATATCATCAAGATTAAGCGGTTTCCAAACATCTTGAGTGATCAGAAGAAAAAAACCCAGCATAGCATTTGATTAACTAAACTGCTTGATTCAGATTTCTGTGAATTATTAGCATTTCCACGAAAAAGTCTTTCATGTGGTCTTAATCAAATCTCCATGACATCAAAACAGGCTCAGGAGAATTTACTTTGACCGCCTGTTTCTTTAATAGTCACCACTCCTTTAACCTAAAAACAAACAAATAAAAAAAAGGCGGTTTGGAAGCGCTGAACTCATATTGGTAGTCTTTAAAAGATTCATATAAAGGACAAGTGCCAGTTAAAATACGCGTCACGGGACAATGCTTTGAGCTAACAAGCTGACATTTATGTTTACCCAAGGATGCCATGTTAAGAGAACATTGTTTTTTCTCTAATTTACCCTCTAGACATAATAAAACATAGTTTAATTGTTGAGGTTGGAACAATTTACCCAGTGCAAAAAGACTTCCAGTCCTATGGAAGTATATGGGAAAACAGCTTTTTTCCTGATGTGTGATTAATTTTACAAAGAGACAAATATACCCTAGAGAGAAATTTCATGTTATTTTTTTTCCATAACTGTTTTAAACATTAACGTACCATCTCATAGTTGCCTCTTTACCGAGAGATCTTCGTGAAATGATGAAAGGATTTTCACTGTGCTACACACTGACATTCTCATTGTTAAATAAAGGCATAATTCAAGGCACCCGTCCATCTATCCTTCAGATCATTTGTCACTGTGCCAGGAAACATCAAAAATATATCAAACACATCTGGAACTTCTTACTGATGTTGTAGAGTTTGAATAAATTCCAAGCTTTTGATTTCATTCATGAATAATAATTTTTAGATTATTTTAGTTTGACTTTAGGGTAAAAATTGGCCGTGACCAAGAGTCACTGGGCTCCACACACCTATAAACCTACTGTTTATATGCACTGTGTGACAAAATATTAATAAACATGGATCACGGAAAAAAAAAAAAAGCTTCAGGCAAATGTGTTATCCAGACTGAGGATAAGATATAATTCATCATTAATTTTCCATTAATTGGATTGGCAGTGAGCCTACAGGAAGCCATCTGAAAGGCTGGATTAAGGGTGTGATTAATGACCTGGCTGTGATGGCTTAATTACAGTCGTCACACGCTTGCCTGCATACACTCAAATGGTGAACCATGGCCTGAAATGTGCAAACTCTTTGCCGGCTGTGAATCCTGCAGTAGTGTGTTGGCCAGAATTGTGTTATATTTCCTCTCCTGTGTCTAAGAATAACAATGTCATCTTGTTAAGTTTATTCACCTTAAAAGAGGTCAGGGTCAAAGCTTCGGCTGCATGTGGTTATTTGGTGCTATTTTATAAAGTAAAAGTGTGGCTAGGCTATAACTGAAGCACTGCCAGTGTCATTCAGTAACATTTTGTTCAGACAGTTCAGGAAGACAGATGTAGGAGTAAATTTCTGCAATCTGTGAGCTTTAAGTACGACTGTGCCCTTTAACGAGGACCATCTATTTCATCTTGGGGGGGGGGGAACATCCCCAAATTGATCAACAGCTTCACTACTACAAGGGTAAAACTTCAAAATTATGCTGATTGTGTTTAAAGTAAAAAAGCTCAAGGTGTCCGGGATATGTCCCAGTTAATAACAACCAATTATGAATTAGGATGAATATGCCTTTTTTTAAGTCAAGATAAGAACTAATTTAAAAGAAAGGGGGGGAGAGGTTTTCTGTTGATGTAATAAATGTATGGAATAATACCAGTGATGACTTTAATTTAAGTGGCACAGTTTAAATATGTGTCAGTTAAGAAAACTACTTGATTTATTTCAAATGAATTTAATTGTGACATATTGTTTTCTGCATTGTCTGTTTCTGGCGGCTAAACATGGCATTATGTATGAGAGGTAGGCACAAATACGCTGTTGTTTCTGCCTACGTGCTTTCTGTCTGAAATATAGCTGCTCTTTTTTCCCCTCGATTTTGGAAAATACTCCTTGATGTGCTATAAGCAGACAGAAATAAAATGAATGGATGGAACAACCTTAGATGTATGGATAAGAGACACTTATAATAATTTTAAGATAATAAATCTCTTTAGCCCCATCACCAATTTCTCAAAGATTCTTTAATTTAACTTTCACCTAATCAACACTGTAAATTACAGAGTAAGAGGTACTTTTATAATGATGAGTCAGTAAATACTGACAGCGGTGAATCTATAAGATAATCTTTCTTGGAATCTGATGCATCTATGTGACCTTTATTTAAAAAGCCATGCTCGACAGCCTTTGAAAAATGGAGACAGGCTTTAAGACTTCAGGACCTCCACTGGACAAATGATGCACTCAGTGAACTGGTTTGCTTTAAATCAGCGGTCCCAAACCTTTTTTGCGTCACAGACCGGTTTATGCCCGACAATATTTTCACGGACCGGCCTTTAAGGTGTCGCAGATAAATACAACAAAATAAAACTAGTACCGGTACCGAAAAAAAGAAGATTTATTCATAACACACGTGAAAAGACCCAGGAGAACCGAGTCAACGATAAAAACGATAACAAAATAACGCTGAAAACCGATAAAAACCCTGAAAACCATACATTTCTCACCTGAGCCTCAACTCTCGCGGCCCGGTACCAAACGACTCACGGACCGGTACCGGTCCGAAGCCCGGGGGTTGGGGACCGCTGCTTTAAATGACTGCTGAAAACTAATTATGTCAGCATCTACTCAATCCTTTGTTTTACTATTTTTGGAAATATTTTCCATATGATGTATCTATAAAAGTCTATATGTGTGACTACTGGAACACGTACACTTATATATAATGTGTGGTTTCATTTAAACTCTGAAGCACTTTGTACCTCCGTGTTTTAAAAAAGTGCTATACAAATAAAGCTATTGTTAATGCAAAGGCTCCTCAAAGCACATGCTATGATGGACGACTCGTACAATAAACCATGAAATCACAAGGGGCTTGTGGTTGACTACAGAAGTACTTTCAGTTAATCAAGTGATGGTGCATGTGATCCCTTGGGGTAAAGGTGGGAGCAGTCAGATGTAGGAAGTGAGAAGAAAAAGGTCATTTTCATTTTCTAATGAATGCTGCTCCCGGCAGCTCCCTTATGCACACAAGGGGTCATCATGGCAAGCAGCTCCACATGTTTGATTTGACAGATTTGCATTTTTTATTTTTTTACACCAGATGCCCTTCTTGAGACAATGCCAAAGGGACTGGTTTCTCTTTGTGTGATCAAACTGGGGAGCTTTTGTTATTTTAGGTGAAAATGTAAACCACTACACTGGAGAATCCACTTTCTTTGAGACTGCTCTACATTGTGCATATGATATCACTTTATAGATTAGTTTGTGTTTGTCATGTTCATATTTAGAATAGACAACCAATATATCCCAATATTCAGCTTTATGAATGCTGAAGTGATACTTAATAAAAAAAGATTTAAAAAAAAAAAAGATCTAGCCTATTAGAAAAAGAGACAGATCCACAAAGTAAAGCGTCAAGACTTCTAAAGCGTCTGAAGTCTGAGGAACAGCTCAAAATGTTGCAAGGCAATTAAAATCCTTATTAGAGACTTATTTTTCCTCTTCTTTAACTTTGAAAACCCAAGTCTAAAGTTACCTTGCTAAACCCCATTCCTGCTTTATAGTAGAGACATCTGATGTAAGCACTATGGAGTCTGTGGGCATTAAAAGAACTGTAAGAGACATTCTAAATACAAAGCAGTTTTCACATTATAGTTGTGGTCAGAGCTGCAGATGCACTCATCATGGGCATAAATGTCACGGTAATTTTGAGCTTTTAATGGTAAATGGTAAATGGCCTGTATTTGTATAGCGCTTTACTAGTCCCTAAGGACCCCAAAGGCGCCAAAATACTGCCGTAAAATAATAGAAAATAACTTTCCCATGAAAATACAGTTATTTTCAGTAATGAAAATACAGTTTGTTGCGCTAATTTTACATGGGATTTTGCCTTTTCCAAGTGCTTTTAGACAGTAAATTAGGAACATTTTAACCTGATCAAACAATGAAATTACTTATAAACAAGGTCAATGAATGTGGCAATATGAATCATAATACATAAATGTACAGAAATATACAGTTAACAGTTGGTTTAAATACTAATGGATTACATGCCCTGGGACAGACTGACAGAGGCGAGGCTGCCATATCACACCATCAGCCCCTCTGGCCATCACCAGTAGGTGAAGAGTCTGGACCACGGACACAATACCGAGAGTGTCCGAGCCAGGGCTTGAACCGGCAACCTTCTGATCACAAGGCGAACTGCCAACTCTTCAGCCACGATCGCCCTAAATAGCAACGATAATAATTCTTATGTGATGTAACACAAGCTTATAGGAATCATGTTATATACTTTTCCATAGCATTACATTTGAATTCAACAGTTCGATCTTTCAAATAATGGACAGATATTTGTGAGATCATGATACATTTGTGAATGTATTTTAACAATCTAAATATGCATATGTACAGAAAATATATATTTAAAAAACAAGTAAATTGTGTTTTACTATATTTACAGTGATGTTATGTTATTTTACCTTTGACATGTAAAATCACAGTCTACTTATGTAAATTTCATGATATTCTAGAAAGACAGTACAAAACTGTAAAATATACAGTAAGATACTTTGACATTACTATTTTTTGGAACAGTGCTGTTGATATCAGGTGGAGCTAAAATTGGAGGTGTTTTTCCTTCATTGCTCCATCCAAATTGTGCAATGTACCAGTACTACTGGCAGCAAAACAGTCCCAGAGCATGATGCTACCACCACCATGCTTACAGTTGGTACAGTGTTCTTAGGTCTCACTTTCTTCTTCTAAACATATCTCTTGTCATTGTGACCAGATAACTCAATCTTTGTCTCGTCTGACCAAAACACTTTTCTTCAGAAAGCATTTGGCTAATCCACATGCTGAAAATTTTAATCAAGCTTGACGGTGTTGACTTCAGAGCAGGAGCTTTGTTCTTGGTCAGCACCCTCTCAGTCCATGGCGATGTAAAACTTGCTTCACTGTGGACAATGATGCTGGTTTTCCAGCAGTTTCATGGCAGGGTTAAGCTTTGGTGCTTCCTGGGTTGTTCCTGTGCATGCTAAACAATTTCCTTACATCTGAGGGTGACAGTTTATATACATCAGTGACATAACTGAATAACTTGTATTTATTAGGGGTGCAACGATACACAAAATTCACGGTTCGGTTCGGTTCGATACTTTGGTGTCACGGTTCGATATTTTTTCGATACAAAAAAATGTTCATGCATTTTTAATTTGTCATTTATTAAAATTATAAATATATATTTTAACTCAAAAGTACAGTTTTTAAATTTAACCCTAACCCTTGTGCGTGTTTTTTATTTTGACAGCGAATGCGCACCTGCGGACCACTTATGTGCAGCCCTGGTTATTTAGCTCATCATATTGCAGCCACAGAAATTCTTTTGTCCATGAAACCATAAAGCTGCACTTTCTTTTTGCCTTATAGTCTGATTTGTCATAACTTCTCCGTTTTGTGGTAAGCTTTTCTTTGGCTGTCACTTCTTCACCCTGACCTGTCTTATTTGGCTCAGCAGAACTGAAATTCTGCTTTTTACACACGCACTCACATAAGCTCAGCGATTCTCTGCGCGATCAACCTCTCACATGTTTAAGCTGCGGGAGATTTCACTTGTCATGTTTGCATAGTAAGCTAACGATTAATAAGACGATGTCAGAGGAATTGGTGCACAAATTATCATCACTCACAGATCAGTGCTGTCGCTCTCTATACACAGTTCGCACGATTGCAAAGTGAAAGCAAAAAAACAAGCGCAAATTCAAACGCGACTTCAATATGTCACATATTGACAGTGGCTCACCGATGCCAATGACATAATTACCCAGCTACATTTCTGAAAGAATGCAAAAGCATTGACATATATTTTTCCTTCACAATAGCCCGACGGGCAGGGCAGAGATAGATTTTGGTAGCCCGACTGAAAAAATCGCTAGCTCCGGGACGTCGGGCTAGCGATATTGCAAGCCCTGTATCTGATTGAGGAATCACTCATCTTTGGAAAAGAGAGTTTATTACAGAGAAATGTCTCTTTCCAAAATAAAAGCTATACTATCCGCTTCTTCTGGGCTATATTCTCAGCAGCATAAGGAGAATCATGTGCTAACAGCTGTCTAAATGACTCGGCTAAAGTTAGTAGCATGCTTGCTTTTTTTTGTCTGCTTCCACTTGTCTTTGCACTAGGATGATGTCGGCGTAAATGTGCAGTCATATTCGTTGTGTTCCCACTAGTGCTTTCAGGTTAATCTCGTTGAAATGACCTTAACGCCACAACACGGCAAATCTCCGTTAACGAGCTACCGCCGATCGCTCCGTGCATGGGGCTAGACGGCCAACACGTTAACGAGCTAACTGCGCTAACACACTAGTTCACACCAATGTAATTGAGCATTGCATGGCACATCCAACATACTGTTTTACTTTAGTCCATGACTCGCTTACCTTCAGGGTCATACGTCACATGAAAACCAAAATAATTCCAAACGCCAGATCTGAATGAGGTCTAATGTTGCAAGGAGAGCTTAACTTCTGTCTGCTAGCTTGCCCTGCGCTCTTCCTTCTGACTATGCTGTCTGTGTTGAGCGCTCAGTGGATCTGCGCTCGACAGTGCAGCCTAGGCGGAGTAGTCGAACGCAGATTCACTGAGCGCTCAACACAGACAGCATCGTCAGAAGGAAAATTGATAAAATAAATTACAAATGTTGTATTGTTCGATACATATGCGTACCGAACCGAAAGCACTGTATCGAACGGTTCAATATCGATACGAATATCGTTGCACCCTAGTATTTATGTACAATTGTTTGCACTGGTGGCCTGCAGTTATGTAGAAATGGCTCCATTAAGCTTTTGGAACTGCCAAAGCCACGACATCAAGCCTACTGAAAATTTGTGGATTAAATTTTTGACATGTAAACAAATGTACTGACAACAACTGTACTTGGAACAGCTACAGCTCAAGCAAAGCATCCTCATAAAGCCTCCTCATAGCAGATCACTTGTTTTTCTCTGTACACTATAACAGCTATAGTTAAAAAATCACAGTATTATTTTTGAAGCCATTCTCGCTTTACATTATTCCTTAAAACTTCTGACAGTCGTTCACATGAAAGTGTGTTTAAAGGTAATCCCATGATGCAAGCTCACATTCAGTTGCCCTGTATTTGACCTGACATGATGAGAGTCAGATGTTTCAAGTCACAACGCAGACATTCCTCACATTCTTACATGTCTCAAGGTCTTACACTGCAGCACAATGTGTAACAGTAAATGCAGGAACAAGTAAAAAGTGACCAGGTAAACAAAGCTGGCAACTCTGCTATTGCTAGATGGAGGGAAACACTCAGTTGTAAAGAGTCAAAGATGGTGTTAGCTTTACTGGGAAGTAGTGGGAATGTTGCCAGTCTATGACAGCCCACTGTGACCAAAGGTTTCTTAGTGTAGTGCTACATACTGAGGATATATAGATACTGTATACGTGGCTCAGGGAGGACTCCTAATTAGGGCATACTACAATCAGTTTCCACTATTTTTCCAGGAGAAAGTACCTCATTATCATTTTTAAAAACTTTTTTTTTTTTAATTTGATTTTGAATGCCACAAATTCCAGGTCATCATCATCTTAGAGGTAAACATTTCAGCTCCCTGTCTACGAAGAATAAAAAATGTCTGTCAATAAGGAGCAAATGAGAAATCTTGATTTCTGAAGGACTGACCTTAAATCTTTGCACACTTCTGCTCTCTCTCAATCAAATGACATTCGTCCTTGTTTACATGTATTCCCAACACAGCCAATTATTTTAAATATATGGTGAGTCATTAAAGCTTTGCTAGTTTTGCAGACATTAAAGCACACCGCTCGGCACACTGGGTCACTGTTACTTCTAGTACTTCCTGCTGTACTTCCCTGTTCTGTCTTTAAAGGATGCGATCACAGTGGAATGATATATACTGTACAGACAGACGTGTTGCAATACTCCAGGGAAGAGGAATATGTTTGCATTTTAAAAAGGCATTGTGGGGGTGTTTGCCAACTTTCGATGAAGTCGGGGGGGGAAAAAAAGACTGATTTACTTCAGGAGCAAAATCATTCAAATCTTTAGCAGCACCAGTGGGCTGCAGTGAAGCGATGCAAATATGCAGCAAGATGACTAAATAACTTGTGATGTACAAAATGTTACAGATGAGAAAAGAAATGAAAGCTCCTAAAGAATGCAATATCTCCTGTGAGGATTTCCTTACCCTCCTGTATGTGTATTTTAAAATTTTCAGCTTCTTAGGAAATACTTTAGGGAGCCATCTGTAATAAGACTGTAATATACGCACACCTACGCTATTTTTCTTTTACGTTTTAGACTGTTGTGAAACTATGTTTATGTTTCATTTATGTTTTCAATCCTCTGGAAACTCGTTAGCACTTTTAATATGCACGACTAACAACATCTATGAGTGATTGCAAGTATTTATGAATACGTAGGGAGGAAAGTATCTCATTTGCACATCTTTTCTTTGCTTCACCATCTTCTCTGCTGAGCAGATTGGGGCTCTAAAATTTAAATTTAAAGGTCTGTATTTATTAGTAGTGGGCTTTAAATAAATATTTAATAATATTTCTGAGATGTTACTGACTGTCTCGAGGCATACTAAACATAACTATGGTAATTTCTCATGTTCTTCCACATCATTTGTATTTAGGTAATGCAGTTTACTTGTTCTCTTCACATAACTACAAGGTTAGTCAATCAATCATACATACATAGTAAATGGTAAATGCCTGCATTTGTATAGCGCTTTTCTAGTCCCTAAGGACCCCAAAGCGCTTCACACTACATTCAGTCATTCACCCATTCACACACACATTCACACACTGGAGATGGCAAGCTACATTGTAGCCACAGCTGCCCTGGGGCGCACTGACAGAGGCGAGGCTGCCGGACACTGGCGCCACCGGGCCCTCTGACATACATGCATGCATGCATCTATGTAAATCTTATCCAACATAGGGTCACAGAGGGGGTTGGGCCAGCTGGCATGGACACATTGGTATTTAAATGATGCTCAGTTGCTTCAGGGGTCCAGTGTGTCAAGAAAATATTCCCCACACCATTACACCGCCACAACGATGAACCATTGATACAAAGCAGAATTGTTTTTTACATCAATTTCTGACCATTTCCTGCAATTCGAGACTCATTGGAGCATGCAATGCGTTATCATTCTTTCACTGTCAAATTGCAGCCTTTTTCCTGTTCTTATCTAACAGGAACAGCACCCGGTGTGGTCTTCTGCTGCTGTAGCCCATCAGTTTCAAGATCTGAGGTGTTGTGAATTCACAAATGCTCTTCAGCATACACTGACTGCAATGAATGGTTATTCTAATCGGGGCTCTGGCATCAACCAAACATTTTCACCCAAATAACTGCCATTCAGGGGATATTTTCTCTTTTTAGGACCATTACCTTTGAACTTTAGAGAGGGCTGAGCAGGCAGCCAGCCTGCCGGGTCAGCCATTTCTGAAATATCAACATCTGTGCCCTGTTTAAAATCACTTAAATCAGCTTCCATCTCCATTCTGATGCTCAGTTTGAACTTCAGCAGGTGACTGGCTAATTGGATTAGGATTAACAAGCAGCTGAACATGTATACCCAATGAGCTACTGAGTAATTTCTTTAGTCAATCTGAATCATCTTCAGAGCCTCCTAACTTGAGCTTGCAGAGTTGCATTAGTAGCTTGCAACAGAGATATTGGTAAGTGACTTAAACTTCACTTACACGAAAAAGGACCAAGTTGCCTCCTGTCAACATAATCAATGCAGTAGTTTTACTTTCACTTTGTAGGCGTAACGTTTCCTGTCTCTGAAATGTCTACTGAATGTTAGACACAGGTCTCCATGTGGTTTTGAAAAGTTAAGCCCATGGAAGTCCCTCAGAACTTCATTCTTTCAATTAGCCAGCAGGGGGCAGCTCCTCTGGATATAAACAAGCCTAATGCTAATTGAAAACTTCAGTAAACAGTTTACCGATGAATCACGAACACTGGTTTCTGATCTCATTTAATACAGCTTGACATTCATCGTGTAAATTATGGCCTTCTTTAGAATAAAAAAACGCAGGGTGAGCTTTGAAACCCCAAGCCAACGTCTTGAAAAGATGATTTTAGTGGGTGACATCATGTCTGGCTACAACCATTTTTTCTAAACAATCTGTGTGTCAGAATTAGTGCACACAAATCAAAAGCTGTTGTGGGAGAGCAAAACAACAACAAAGTTTGATTAATTTAATGTTATTGGTACTGCTGAGCTTTCAGGAGATAACCAATCCTCTTTTGCTATGTATGACCATTGCTCACCCTGAGCTGGATAATTTAGCAGATATCAGTAGTTTATGATTAATAGAGTAGGTGTGCTTTGCAAAAAAAAAAATCCACTCACATATTCTGAGGACGTCTTGTCCAATCAAGACACATAGGCAGAAGTGAATTAGTAAAAATCTTTGTTTACTTTGCACACAGCAGCCTCCTGTGAAATCCTAGTTTATGAAAAGAAAATAACTTTCTTAGTTTCTCTTTTGATTTGTTCGCAGTTATGTTAGACATAATCTGAATGGCAGATCTTACTGTTAGTCACTCAAATGTGCTCTGCATGTAGCTTTACTTTATCCAAACCAGTTGTTTATTTCCAGTATGTCAATCACATGTTTAATTACTGATTCCTTCAAATCTTAAAAGGTGGTGCCACTGTGTGATTTTCAAACATTTATAACTTGACTGTTTTGATTGTTTGTTTACAGCTTTGCCTTCACAGCATTGCACTCTATGACTCCTGCTGACAGCATCTGGTTTATCTGTGGGGATGTGAAGCCGTACTCCTGTAGGACCTCAGCCGTGTGTTCTCCAGTAACGGGGTCGGAGGTGAGGCAAGGCTCAGCAGGAGTGCGAGACAGAACCGGGGCTGGTCGGGGGCTTTCTTCCCCACTGGAGTCCTTCATGAAAGAACCTCTTTCCCGGTTATGTGGGTGTGAGCTCACCTGGTCAAAAGACAACACAGGTGTAACACAAGCATCAGTCCCATCAAAAATCTCTGACCACTCC
>NW_024582384.1:379256-397991 GCF_018398535.1 Haplochromis burtoni | reverse complement strand
CTCAAGGGGGCTGGAGGGACATGCAGTGATTTGACTAAGGAGGTTTCTCCCTTTATACATAGTGAAGCCAGAGACCAGAGGAAGAGTGTGTGCTGTGCTGCCAACTGGCTGAAAAGTCAAGAAGCAGGTACCAAAATGTACAGCCATATATGTGTCGCTTAAAAAAACCCTCCCAAGCATAAAACATCACAGACTGTCAGGTCAATCTCTACAGTGGTGCCAAAACCAAGCTGGTATGTCGGACCCACAAGCCATGCCCAGCCATTGCAAATTTTGGCGCAGATACTGGCTGAGATGAACCATGATCAGGTGGTCACTCATTTGGAGTAGCTGGAGAAGCTACAAGATCAGGTGGAAGGGCAAACTCAGGTCCTGGAGCAGCTGGTCGGGGCTGCAACGTTGCCGCCCCCTCCTCCACTGTTGGTGGAAATGCATGGATGGGGGGCCGTGACGACCCTCAGGTCTTCCTGGAAACGTTCCAGGCCACGGCAGAGACATGGCAGTGGCGGAGTGGGGGCGCCGCGGCTGAGTCTGGCGCTGACCTCGCGCGGCAGCTTCACTGACATCTGCTGGGAAGTGCCGGACCGATTGGGCCTGGAGGCTGACTGGGGAGGACCATCCGTTTGTGTGGGCCCGGAAACTGCACAACGTGGTGGCACGGTGAATGCGGGGTCCTGGAAGTGCGGGTCCTTAGAATGAGGTCCCGCCAGCTCTGGAAATTCTTCCCACGGGACATTTCCCACTGGGGCAGTTTCGTGATGACAAACTACTCTCAGGCATTGACCTAGAAATTGATGGTGACGTGCTGCACCCTGAAGCCGTGCAGACCTACCAAACGCTTCATATTACTGAGAGATAAGAGGCGGCTCGTCATTCTTTTTTGGCCATTTTTAGAGAAATGTTGCGCCACATAATACTGACCTATGAATCACCCAAGCCTCAAAAAGGCACCTAACTCAGGGGATGACAGTTTGACAGGCCTTCAATAGCTTTTGCACCATTGAGCCATTAGCTGAAAACTTGACACATGTGCATGATGTACATTATGTAAAAAATATTGAGGAAACTGGACAGGTGGATAGGGAAAAAAAGTGACAGGACCAAAAAACTCTGCAGCAGATGAGCAGTATCTGAAAGTCACGTCCTTATGAAAAAGGCAAAAAAAAAATCCACACCTGACACAGAAGCTGAGAGATGCATCTGGCCCTTCAGTTGATTCATCCACTGAAGCCTCATCAGAACTAGTCTCAGTGGAAGCGTGGCTCTAAAAACGCTGTTGTTGAGGAAGGCAAACAGGGAGAGAAGGCTGAGGTATGCTAAATTTTCTGTTTCTACCTGCATTTCCGCCAGTGGTGTTGGGCATGTTTTCAAAACCGATGGAATTATGAAAGTAGAAAACTACTGTCCGATTTTGATCCCCCATGTGATTCCACCTGGAAAGCATCTGATTGGCAACGGCTTCATTTTTCAGCATCAAAACACACTGTCAATGCAGTAAAAGAATACCTGGATAGAAAGAACCCAGACCTCAAGATTACTGAAAGAGTTATCACTGAAAAAGATATTACTGAAAGATCATCTTGACAGAGAACAAAACAAAAAGAAAAAAGGGACCACTGGTCTAATGGATTCAAATGGAGCATCTCTGGGCCCTACTTTTTCCTTTCATGATGAATGTATCATTTTATCCCCCAAAATCTGTGCACAAGTACAAATTTGGATTCAGAGTCTTTAAAAGTCTTACAAAGAGGTTGAAACTTGCCCTTAACCTTGTCCTGAAGGTAAAAGAAGACAGCAAAACCTAAATCAGTTCAGTTCATATGTATTTATATCAAACCAATTCCTACAACAATCACCTCAATGTGTTTTATATAAGGTATGTAACGTAAAGAATCTACAATATTCGAAAGAAACCCAATGATCACAGGAGCATTTGGTGACAATGGGAAAGAAAAACTCCCGTTTAACAGGAGGCTCACACCAGGCTCAGTGAGGGGCAACCATCTGCCCTGACTGGTTGGGCGTGAGGGGAAAGAGACATTCATTTATTGTGGAAGAGAGCCATAGATTAATAATGGCTAATGATTAGATGCAGAGTGGTGTATAAACACAGAGAGTGAAACAAGGTGAATGAAGAAAAAATGCATCACAGGAAGCCCCTCCCAGCAGCCTAAGCTTATTGCAGTGTAACTAAGAGAGTGCTTAGGGTCACCTGATTCAGCCATAGCTTTATCAAAAAGGAAAGCTTTAAGCCTATTCTTCAAAGTAGAGAGGGTGCCTGTTTCCCGAATTCAAAGTGGGAGCCACAGGAGTGGAGCCTGATAGTAAATCTTCGGAATACTTTTAAATCAAAGCTAGCGTGGCCTCAAAGCATTTTCTGACATAACAAGATTACAGATAGCACACTACCTCCACTCTTGTTCTGTCTGAATTCCTCACCCTCAAGTTTTCTTCACTGATCCCTCACCTGAGATGACAGCATCTCCATTAAGGAACAGGGTGATTCCCACAAGCATGAGGATGCCCAGTGCCAGGATGTAAGGCCTCCGCCGGCCCCACGGCGAGCGGCAATAGTCGCTGGCTGAACCGATGATGGGCTGGAGCAGGAAGCCCAGGATGGGGCTGATCAACCACACCAAGCTGTACAGACTCTGGGGCAGGCCCACACTCAGGAGCACCGGCGTGACAAAAGCTGCCTCCACGGCATAGCAGAATTCCCTTCCAAACATGACCAGGCCGTGGAGAATAAGGCGCCCCCGAGAGCGCCTGTGAGGCTCCACAGCTCCAAAGACAGAGTCTTCCACACTGTCTACGTAGTCCACATTGCTACCATTGCAGTCTGTTGAGTCCTGGTGCAGAGAAGTGCTGATGTGTTTGCCAGGCTCAGAGATCCGGCAGTGTTGGGGCCTCACAGACTGATCTTCTGATAACAGAGTCATAATTGAAAATGAGGGGGTAAAGGACAGAAGGAGAAAAAGAGAACAGAAAGGAAGTAAAGAGGAGATTTAGATGAAGAGAGGCAAAGAGGTAGCTTTTGGTAGTCTCTCTCCGTCTGCCAAGGGATGGATGAAATGCCAAAACTGGCGCTTGGCTTGAGTTAATCCTCTTCACTACTGCATAGCTGAGCAAAGAGTTCAAGCGCCACACAGCTTTATTTTGCATGTGAAGGTCTGAGCAAGACTCGGCGAGGAGGAGAGAAAGACAAGGGAGGAGGAAAAAGAAGGGAGTGTTTTAAAGAGATTACAGAATGGCTTTTCCTATTCTGTCTAGTAAAGGCCTCGGGCAGCTCATGGGGCTGAGTTAGTTTTGGCAATGGGTGGCACTACTGGCCACTAATGACTGGCCAGTAGTGTTTACTTTAAAACAAGTAAAGATGACTGAATTCACAAAGCTAAATTCATGTTTTTCTATCCAAACGTGAGCCGGCACACTAGTGTGCTGTACAACTGAAACAACAGCTAAAACAATATTTATCTGTTTAGGAGTGCAAGTAAATATTTGTAATGTGTGATCTTAATCCAAAAGTGTGCTTTACTGTTTTTTATCAGCATATTTGTAAAGCAATTAATTTGAACATTTGTGGACAACAACACTAATTATATTTTGGCATTAAAAATAATAAATTTGAATAAACAGCTTGTGCATACTGATGAATGAACGATTACAGAATGATTCTGGTCATTCGAAATACTGTTAAAAAATTAAATACTGTTAATTTATGGCAGCTATGATGTAAACCTAATTGTTGAAAATCTAATTTAGGGGATTAGTTTAATTGACTGATTTTTTTTATGCAACTCAAAACTGAATAAATGTCATTTTGTGCAGGTATTCAGTTTTTGGTTGGAGGCAGGGTAAGGAGAGGGGTGGTAATTGTACATTTAAGCAGCCTTCCTTTGTAACATTACCGGTTAACTCTTGCATTTTGGTTATATTTCATGCCTCCACAGTATTATTGCCTCTGTGTATGCCAAATTTTGAGCTACAGATCAATTTAGAATAAATAAACACAAAATGTATGACTTGACATCAATAAATGTCAAGTCATGGGGGTGGTTTTGAAACACTTGGAGAAAAAGGCCTATTATGATGTGATATCATGTGCTGTTTTACTTAAGACATAGCAGCCGTGATAAATAGATTTGATTTCTTAAATCTTCAATAAGGGTTTTTTGTATAACCATTACAATCATTAAACACTGTCCTCACTACTATATCATAAAAAAATCCCTATAACTGCAATCCATAAGTATCAATATTAATTTAGCACTAATGGCAGCTCAGGTGCTTTTGTATTATTTTGACCCCCTCCCCAAACCTCTTGATTTTGTTTTAATCTCAGTTCAATCATAGTTAGGTCAGAATAAGTTAACTCTCTTTTTTGTTAGTTTATTTTGTTACAATATTGTTACATTTTTCATCACCCCTGTTGCTTTCATATCTACTATTTTAAGGAACATCTCCTTTTTTCTTTACCATTTAGTTTCAGTTCCATCCCTGCTTTAATTTAAGGTTATATAAATCACTTCTTGTGTAAACATTATAAATAACAATTGGGAATTTTACTTTGTTGTGTGGATCCACGGTCTCTCTTACTGTCACCATCTCATCATGTGCTTATTGGAGCCAAGTTTTTATTGGTGTTGTAGTAAAGAAGAAAAAGGCTGATTGTCAAGCTCTTCAAGTGTGGATGACGACATTAGATATAGCAGAATGTCTTAGAATGCTGTGACCTCTAAATACTTGGCAGTTACAGTTACCTAAGGCTGCTACCTAAAGGGCAGTCTCAAAGTTAAGCGTCTTTCTCAAAATTAGCATCTTGTGTGTATCATCAGAGGATATGAACCAGGAGACACGCAGTTTGCATGCAAGTGACACACAAACCATCCTTTGTTCGTACTTCAACCATTCAGACTTCATCCTGAAAGTATATTTTCCAGCAGTTGTCCCCAGTATGTATAAGTCCCCATCTCTATAATAAAGGATTAATCTTTTAGGACAAATCAGTGCTAAGCAGCGTGACAGGACACCCTGGAGTGATGTACCACTTCCCAGAGGTCCAGTCCAGAATAAAATGCTAACAATTACATTAAATGAAGTTAGGAAATCCTGAGCTATTTATACTTGTTTCTTTTTTATGAGTTTAAATTCATTTGAAATAGTATTTCATGCCCCTTATCTCATCGCTGAACTTCTCTTGCAACATATTATATCATCAAGATTAAGCGGTTTCCAAACATCTTGAGTGATCAGAAGAAAAAAACCCAGCATAGCATTTGATTAACTAAACTGCTTGATTCAGATTTCTGTGAATTATTAGCATTTCCACGAAAAAGTCTTTCATGTGGTCTTAATCAAATCTCCATGACATCAAAACAGGCTCAGGAGAATTTACTTTGACCGCCTGTTTCTTTAATAGTCACCACTCCTTTAACCTAAAAACAAACAAATAAAAAAAAGGCGGTTTGGAAGCGCTGAACTCATATTGGTAGTCTTTAAAAGATTCATATAAAGGACAAGTGCCAGTTAAAATACGCGTCACGGGACAATGCTTTGAGCTAACAAGCTGACATTTATGTTTACCCAAGGATGCCATTTTAAGAGAACATTGTTTTTTCTCTAATTTACCCTCTAGACATAATAAAACATAGTTTAATTGTTGAGGTTGGAACAATTTACCCAGTGCAAAAAGACTTCCAGTCCTATGGAAGTATATGGGAAAACAGCTTTTTTCCTGATGTGTGATTAATTTTACAAAGAGACAAATATACCCTAGAGAGAAATTTCATGTTATTTTTTTTCCATAACTGTTTTAAACATTAACGTACCATCTCATAGTTGCCTCTTTACCGAGAGATCTTCGTGAAATGATGAAAGGATTTTCACTGTGCTACACACTGACATTCTCATTGTTAAATAAAGGCATAATTCAAGGCACCCGTCCATCTATCCTTCAGATCATTTGTCACTGTGCCAGGAAACATCAAAAATATATCAAACACATCTGGAACTTCTTACTGATGTTGTAGAGTTTGAATAAATTCCAAGCTTTTGATTTCATTCATGAATAATAATTTTTAGATTATTTTAGTTTGACTTTAGGGTAAAAATTGGCCGTGACCAAGAGTCACTGGGCTCCACACACCTATATACCTACTGTTTATATGCACTGTGTGACAAAATATTAATAAACATGGATCACGGAAAAAAAAAAAAAGCTTCAGGCAAATGTGTTATCCAGACTGAGGATAAGATATAATTCATCATTAATTTTCCATTAATTGGATTGGCAGTGAGCCTACAGGAAGCCATCTGAAAGGCTGGATTAAGGGTGTGATTAATGACCTGGCTGTGATGGCTTAATTACAGTCGTCACACGCTTGCCTGCATACACTCAAATGGTGAACCATGGCCTGAAATGTGCAAACTCTTTGCCGGCTGTGAATCCTGCAGTAGTGTGTTGGCCAGAATTGTGTTATATTTCCTCTCCTGTGTCTAAGAATAACAATGTCATCTTGTTAAGTTTATTCACCTTAAAAGTGGTCAGGGTCAAAGCTTCGGCTGCATGTGGTTATTTGGTGCTATTTTATAAAGTAAAAGTGTGGCTAGGCTATAACTGAAGCACTGCCAGTGTCATTCAGTAACATTTTGTTCAGACAGTTCAGGAAGACAGATGTAGGAGTAAATTTCTGCAATCTGTGAGCTTTAAGTACGACTGTGCCCTTTAACGAGGACCATCTATTTCATCTTGGGGGGGGGGGAAACATCCCCAAATTGATCAACAGCTTCACTACTACAAGGGTAAAACTTCAAAATTATGCTGATTGTGTTTAAAGTAAAAAAGCTCAAGGTGTCCGGGATATGTCCCAGTTAATAACAACCAATTATGAATTAGGATGAATATGCCTTTTTTTAAGTCAAGATAAGAACTAATTTAAAAGAAAGGGGGGGGGAGGGAGGGGGGGAAGGTTTTCTGTTGATGTAATAAATGTATGGAATAATACCAGTGATGACTTTAATTTAAGTGGCACAGTTTAAATATGTGTCAGTTAAGAAAACTACTTGATTTATTTCAAATGAATTTAATTGTGACATATTGTTTTCTGCATTGTCTGTTTCTGGCGGCTAAACATGGCATTATGTATGAGAGGTAGGCACAAATACGCTGTTGTTTCTGCCTACGTGCTTTCTGTCTGAAATATAGCTGCTCTTTTTTCCCCTCGATTTTGGAAAATACTCCTTGATGTGCTATAAGCAGACAGAAATAAAATGAATGGATGGAACAACCTTAGATGTATGGATAAGAGACACTTATAATAATTTTAAGATAATAAATCTCTTTAGCCCCATCACCAATTTCTCAAAGATTCTTTAATAACTTTCACCTAATCAACACTGTAATTACAGAGTAAGAGGTACTTTTATAATGATGAGTCAGTAAATACTGACAGCGGTGAATCTATAAGAGAATCTTTCTTGGAATCTGATGCATCTATGTGACCTTTATTTAAAAAGCCATGCTCGACAGCCTTTGAAAAATGGAGACAGGCTTTAAGACTTCAGGACCTCCACTGGACAAATGATGCACTCAGTGAACTGGTTTGCTTTAAATCAGCGGTCCCAACCTTTTTTGCGCTCACGAGACCGGTTTATGCCCGACAATATTTTCACGGACCGGCCTTTAAGGTGTCGCAGATAAATACAACAAAATAAAACTAGTACCGGTACCGAAAAAAAGAAGATTTATTCATAACACACGTGAAAAGACCCAGGAAAACCGAGTTAACGATAAAAACGATAACAAAATAACGCTGAAAACCGATAAAAACCCTGAAAACCATACATTTCACACCTGAGCCTCAACTCTCGCGGCCCGGTACCAAACGACTCACGGACCGGTACCGGTCCGAGGCCCGGGGGTTGGGGACCGCTGTTTAATGACTGCTGAAAACTAATTATGTCAGCATCTACTCAATCCTTTGTTTTACTATTTTTGGAAATATTTTCCATATGATGTATCTATAAAAGTCTATATGTGTGACTACTGGAACACGTACACTTATATATAATGTGTGGTTTCATTTAAACTCTGAAGCACTTTGTACCTCCGTGTTTTAAAAAAGTGCTATACAAATAAAGCTATTGTTAATGCAAAGGCTCCTCAAAGCACATGCTATGATGGACGACTCGTACAATAAACCATGAAATCACAAGGGGCTTGTGGTTGACTACAGAAGTACTTTCAGTTAATCAAGTGATGGTGCATGTGATCCCTTGGGGTAAAGGTGGGAGCAGTCAGATGTAGGAAGTGAGAAGAAAAAGGTCATTTTCATTTTCTAATGAATGCTGCTCCCGGCAGCTCCCTTATGCACACAAGGGGTCATCATGGCAAGCAGCTCCACATGTTTGATTTGACAGATTTGCATTTTTTATTTTTTTACACCAGATGCCCTTCTTGAGACAATGCCAAAGGGACTGGTTTCTCTTTGTGTGATCAAACTGGGGAGCTTTTGTTATTTTAGGTGAAAATGTAAACCACTACACTGGAGAATCCACTTTCTTTGAGACTGCTCTACATTGTGCATATGATATCACTTTATAGATTAGTTTGTGTTTGTCATGTTCATATTTAGAATAGACAACCAATATATCCCAATATTCAGCTTTATGAATGCTGAAGTGATACTTAATAAAAAAAGATTTAAAAAAAAAAAAGATCTAGCCTATTAGAAAAAGAGACAGATCCACAAAGTAAAGCGTCAAGACTTCTAAAGCGTCTGAAGTCTGAGGAACAGCTCAAAATGTTGCAAGGCAATTAAAATCCTTATTAGAGACTTATTTTTCCTCTTCTTTAACTTTGAAAACCCAAGTCTAAAGTTACCTTGCTAAACCCCATTCCTGCTTTATAGTAGAGACATCTGATGTAAGCACTATGGAGTCTGTGGGCATTAAAAGAACTGTAAGAGACATTCTAAATACAAAGCAGTTTTCACATTATAGTTGTGGTCAGAGCTGCAGATGCACTCATCATGGGCATAAATGTCACGGTAATTTTGAGCTTTTAATGGTAAATGGTAAATGGCCTGTATTTGTATAGCGCTTTACTAGTCCCTAAGGACCCCAAAGGCGCCAAAATACTGCCGTAAAATAATAGAAAATAACTTTCCCATGAAAATACAGTTATTTTCAGTAATGAAAATACAGTTAGTTGCGCTAATTTTACATGGGATTTTGCCTTTTCCAAGTGCTTTTAGACAGTAAATTAGGAACATTTTAACATGATCAAACAATGAAATTACTTATAAACAAGGTCAATGAATGTGGCAATATGAATCATAATACGTAAATGTACAGAAATATACAGTTAACAGTTGGTTTAAATACTAATGGATTACATGCCCTGGGACAGACTGACAGAGGCGAGGCTGCCATATCACACCATCAGCCCCTCTGGCCATCACCAGTAGGTGAAGAGTCTGGACCACGGACACAATACGAGAGTGTCCGAGCCGGGGCTTGAACCGGCAACCTCTGATCACAAGGCGAACTGCCAACTCTTGAGCCACGATCGCCCTAAATAGCAACGATAATAATACTTATGTGATGTAACACAAGCTTATAGGAATCATGTTATATACTTTTCCATAGCATTACATTTGAATTCAACAGTTCGATCTTTCAAATAACGGACAGATATTTGTGAGATCATGATACATTTGTGAATGTATTTTAACAATCTAAATATGCATATGTACAGAAAATATATATTTAAAAAACAAGTAAATTGTGTTTTACTATATTTACAGTGATGTTATGTTATTTTACCTTTGACATGTAAAATCACAGTCTACTTATGTAAATTTCATGATATTCTAGAAAGACAGTACAAAACTGTAAAATATACAGTAAGATACTTTGACATTACTATTTTTTGGAACAGTGCTGTTGATATCAGGTGGAGCTAAAATTGGAGGTGTTTTTCCTTCATTGCTCCATCCAAATTGTGCAATGTACCAGTACTACTGGCAGCAAAACAGTCCCAGAGCATGATGCTACCACCACCATGCTTACAGTTGGTACAGTGTTCTTAGGTCTCACTTTCTTCTTCTAAACATATCTCTTGTCATTGTGACCAGATAACTCAATCTTTGTCTCGTCTGACCAAAACACTTTTCTTCAGAAAGCATTTGGCTAATCCACATGCTGAAAATTTTAATCAAGCTTGACGGTGTTGACTTCAGAGCAGGAGCTTTGTTCTTGGTCAGCACCCTCTCAGTCCATGGCGATGTAAAACTTGCTTCACTGTGGACAATGATGCTGGTTTTCCAGCAGTTTCATGGCAGGGTTAAGCTTTGGTGCTTCCTGGGTTGTGTACCTGTTGCCTTGTACTACACAATTTCCTTACATCTGAGGGTGACAGTTTATATAGATCAGTGACATAACTGAATAACTTGTATTTATTAGGGGTGCAACGATACACAAAATTCACGGTTCGGTTCGGTTCGATACTTTGGTGTCACGGTTCGATATTTTTTCGATACAAAAAAATGTTCATGCATTTTTAATTTGTCATTTATTAAAATTATAAATATATATTTTAA
The DNA here is from genome assembly GCF_018398535.1 of Haplochromis burtoni. Classification (NCBI taxonomy): domain Eukaryota; kingdom Metazoa; phylum Chordata; class Actinopteri; order Cichliformes; family Cichlidae; genus Haplochromis; species Haplochromis burtoni. Next base: position 387,390 of record NW_024582384.1, on the reverse strand, counting down.
CTCAAAAGTACAGTTTTTAAATTTAACCCTAACCCTTGTGCGTGTTTTTTATTTTGACAGCGAATGCGCACCTGCGGACCACTTATGTGCAGCCCTGGTTATTTAGCTCATCATATTGCAGCCACAGAAATTCTTTTGTCCATGAAACCATAAAGCTGCACTTTCTTTTTGCCTTATAGTCTGATTTGTCATAACTTCTCCGTTTTGTGGTAAGCTTTTCTTTGGCTGTCACTTCTTCACCCTGACCTGTCTTATTTGGCTCAGCAGAACTGAAATATATCTGCTGTTTACACACGCACTCACATAAGCTCAGCGATTCTCTGCGCGATCAACCTCTCACATGTTTAAGCTGCGGGAGATTTCACTTGTCATGTTTGCATAGTAAGCTAACGATTAATAAGACGATGTCAGAGGAATTGGTGCACAAATTATCATCACTCACAGATCAGTGCTGTCGCTCTCTATACACAGTTCGCACGATTGCAAAGTGAAAGCAAAAAAACAAGCGCAAATTCAAACGCGACTTCAATATGTCACATATTGACAGTGGCTCACCGATGCCAATGACATAATTACCCAGCTACATTTCTGAAAGAATGCAAAAGCATTGACATATATTTTTCCTTTACAATAGCCCGACGGGCAGGGCAGAGATAGATTTTGGTAGCCCGACTGAAAAAATCGCTAGCTCCGGGACGTCGGGCTAGCGATATTGCAAGCCCTGTATCTGATTGAGGAATCACTCATCTTTGGAAAAGAGAGTTTATTACAGAGAAATGTCTCTTTCCAAAATAAAAGCTATACTATCCGCTTCTTCTGGGCTATATTCTCAGCAGCATAAGGAGAATCATGTGCTAACAGCTGTCTAAATGACTCGGCTAAAGTTAGTAGCATGCTTGCTTTTTTTTGTCTGCTTCCACTTGTCTTTGCACTAGGATGATGTCGGCGTAAATGTGCAGTCATATTCGTTGTGTTCCCACTAGTGCTTTCAGGTTAATCTCGTTGAAATGACCTTAACGCCACAACACGGCAAATCTCCGTTAACGAGCTACCGCCGATCGCTCCGTGCATGGGGCTAGACGGCCAACACGTTAACGAGCTAACTGCGCTAACACACTAGTTCACACCAATGTAATTGAGCATTGCATGGCACATCCAACATACTGTTTTACTTTAGTCCATGACTCGCTTACCTTCAGGGTCATACGTCACATGAAAACCAAAATAATTCCAAACGCCAGATCTGAATGAGTTGAATGTTGCAAGGAGAGCTTAACTTCTGTCTCGCTAGCTTGCCCTGCGCTCTTCCTTCTGACTATGCTGTCTGTGTTGAGCGCTCAGTGGATCTGCGCTCGACAGTGCAGCCTAGGCGGAGTAGTCGAACGCAGATTCACTGAGCGCTCAACACAGACAGCATCGTCAGAAGGAAAATTGATAAAATAAATTACAAATGTTGTATTGTTCGATACATATGCGTACCGAACCGAAAGCACTGTATCGAACGGTTCAATATCGATACGAATATCGTTGCACCTAGTATTTATGTACAATTGTTTGCACTGGTGGCCTGCAGTTATGTAGAAATGGCTCCATTAAGCTTTTGGAACTGCCAAAGCCACGACATCAAGCCTACTGAAAATTTGTGGATTAAATTTTTGACATGTAAACAAATGTACTGACAACAACTGTACTTGGAACAGCTACAGCTCAAGCAAAGCATCCTCATAAAGCCTCCTCATAGCAGATCACTTGTTTTTCTCTGTACACTATAACAGCTATAGTTAAAAAATCACAGTATTATTTTTGAAGCCATTCTCGCTTTACATTATTCCTTAAAACTTCTGACAGTCGTTCACATGAAAGTGTGTTTAAAGGTAATCCCATGATGCAAGCTCACATTCAGTTGCCCTGTATTTGACCTGACATGATGAGAGTCAGATGTTTCAAGTCACAACGCAGACATTCCTCACATTCTTACATGTCTCAAGGTCTTACACTGCAGCACAATGTGTAACAGTAAATGCAGGAACAAGTAAAAAGTGACCAGGTAAACAAAGCTGGCAACTCTGCTATTGCTAGATGGAGGGAAACACTCAGTTGTAAAGAGTCAAAGATGGTGTTAGCTTTACTGGGAAGTAGTGGGAATGTTGCCAGTCTATGACAGCCCACTGTGACCAAAGGTTTCTTAGTGTAGTGCTACATACTGAGGATATATAGATACTGTATACGTGGCTCAGGGAGGACTCCTAATTAGGGCATACTACAATCAGTTTATATTCCAGAAAGTTCATTATCATTTTAAAACTTTTTTTTTTTAATTTGATTTTGAATGCCACAAATTCCAGGTCATCATCATCTTAGAGGTAAACATTTCAGCTCCCTGTCTACGAAGAATAAAAAATGTCTGTCAATAAGGAGCAAATGAGAAATCTTGATTTCTGAAGGACTGACCTTAAATCTTTGCACACTTCTGCTCTCTCTCAATCAAATGACATTCGTCCTTGTTTACATGTATTCCCAACACAGCCAATTATTTTAAATATATGGTGAGTCATTAAAGCTTTGCTAGTTTTGCAGACATTAAAGCACACCGCTCGGCACACTGGGTCACTGTTACTTCTAGTACTTCCTGCTGTACTTCCCTGTTCTGTCTTTAAAGGATGCGATCACAGTGGAATGATATATACTGTACAGACAGATGTGTTGCAATACTCCAGGGAAGAGGAATATGTTTGCATTTTAAAAAGGCATTGTGGGGGTGTTTGCCAACTTTCGATGAAGTCGGGGGGGGGAAAAAAAGACTGATTTACTTCAGGAGCAAAATCATTCAAATCTTTAGCAGCACCAGTGGGCTGCAGTGAAGCGATGCAAATATGCAGCAAGATGACTAAATAACTTGTGATGTACAAAATGTTACAGATGAGAAAAGAAATGAAAGCTCCTAAAGAATGCAATATCTCCTGTGAGGATTTCCTTACCCTCCTGTATGTGTATTTTAAAATTTTCAGCTTCTTAGGAAATACTTTAGGGAGCCATCTGTAATAAGACTGTAATATACGCACACCTACGCTATTTTTCTTTTACGTTTTAGACTGTTGTGAAACTATGTTTATGTTTCATTTATGTTTTCAATCCTCTGGAAACTCGTTAGCACTTTTAATATGCACGACTAACAACATCTATGAGTGATTGCAAGTATTTATGAATACGTAGGGAGGAAAGTATCTCATTTGCACATCTTTTCTTTGCTTCACCATCTTCTCTGCTGAGCAGATTGGGGCTCTAAAATTTAAATTTAAAGGTCTGTATTTATTAGTAGTGGGCTTTAAATAAATATTTAATAATATTTCTGAGATGTTACTGACTGTCTCGAGGCATACTAAACATAACTATGGTAATTTCTCATGTTCTTCCACATCATTTGTATTTAGGTAATGCAGTTTACTTGTTCTCTTCACATAACTACAAGGTTAGTCAATCAATCATACATACATAGTAAATGGTAAATGCCTGCATTTGTATAGCGCTTTTCTAGTCCCTAAGGACCCCAAAGCGCTTCACACTACATTCAGTCATTCACCCATTCACACACACATTCACACACTGGAGATGGCAAGCTACATTGTAGCCACAGCTGCCCTGGGGCGCACTGACAGAGGGAGGCTGCCGGACACTGGCGCCACCGGGCCCTCTGACATAGATGCATGCATGCATCTATGTAAATCTTATCCAACATAGGGTCACAGAGGGGGTTGGGCCAGCTGGCATGGACACATTGGTATTTAAATGATGCTCAGTTGCTTCAGGGGTCCAGTGTGTCAAGAAAATATTCCCCACACCATTACACCGCCACAACGATGAACCATTGATACAAAGCAGAATTGTTTTTTACATCAATTTCTGACCATTTCCTGCAATTCGAGACTCATTGGAGCATGCAATGCGTTATCATTCTTTCACTGTCAAATTGCAGCCTTTTTCCTGTTCTTATCTAACAGGAACAGCACCCGGTGTGGTCTTCTGCTGCTGTAGCCCATCAGTTTCAAGATCTGAGGTGTTGTGAATTCACAAATGCTCTTCAGCATACACTGACTGCAATGAATGGTTATTCTAATCGGGGCTCTGGCATCAACCAAACATTTTCACCCAAATAACTGCCATTCAGGGGATATTTTCTCTTTTTAGGACCATTACCTTTGAACTTTAGAGAGGGCTGAGCAGGCAGCCAGCCTGCCGGGTCAGCCATTTCTGAAATATCAACATCTGTGCCCTGTTTAAAATCACTTAAATCAGCTTCCATCTCCATTCTGATGCTCAGTTTGAACTTCAGCAGGTGAGTGGCTAATTGGATTAGGATTAACAAGCAGCTGAACATGTATACCCAATGAGCTACTGAGTAATTTCTTTAGTCAATCTGAATCATCTTCAGAGCCTCCTAACTTGAGCTTGCAGAGTTGCATTAGTAGCTTGCAACAGAGATATTGGTAAGTGACTTAAACTTCACTTACACGAAAAAGGACCAAGTTGCCTCCTGTCAACATAATCAATGCAGTAGTTTTACTTTCACTTTGTAGGCGTAACTTTTCCTGTCTCTGAAATGTCTACTGAATGTTAGACACAGGTCTCCATGTGGTTTTGAAAAGTTAAGCCCATGGAAGTCCCTCAGAACTTCATTCTTTCAATTAGCCAGCAGGGGGCAGCTCCTCTGGATATAAACAAGCCTAATGCTAATTGAAAACTTCAGTAAACAGTTTACCGATGAATCACGAACACTGGTTTCTGATCTCATTTAATACAGCTTGACATTCATCGTGTAAATTATGGCCTTCTTTAGAATAAAAAAACGCAGGGTGAGCTTTGAAACCCCAAGCCAACGTCTTGAAAAGATGATTTTAGTGGGTGACATCATGTCTGGCTACAACCATTTTTTCTAAACAATCTGTGTGTCAGAATTAGTGCACACAAATCAAAAGCTGTTGTGGGAGAGCAAAACAACAACAAAGTTTGATTAATTTAATGTTATTGGTACTGCTGAGCTTTCAGGAGATAACCAATCCTCTTTTGCTATGTATGACCATTGCTCACCCTGAGCTGGATAATTTAGCAGATATCAGTAGTTTATGATTAATAGAGTAGGTGTGCTTTGCAAAAAAAAAAATCCACTCACATATTCTGAGGACGTCTTGTCCAATCAAGACACATAGGCAGAAGTGAATTAGTAAAAATCTTTGTTTACTTTGCACACAGCAGCCTCCTGTGAAATCCTAGTTTATGAAAAGAAAATAACTTTCTTAGTTTCTCTTTTGATTTGTTCGCAGTTATGTTAGACATAATCTGAATGGCAGATCTTACTGTTAGTCACTCAAATGTGCTCTGCATGTAGCTTTACTTTATCCAAACCAGTTGTTTATTTCCAGTATGTCAATCACATGTTTAATTACTGATTCCTTCAAATCTTAAAAGGTGGTGCCACTGTGTGATTTTCAAACATTTATAACTTGACTGTTTTGATTGTTTGTTTACAGCTTTGCCTTCACAGCATTGCACTCTATGACTCCTGCTGACAGCATCTGGTTTATCTGTGGGGATGTGAAGCCGTACTCCTGTAGGACCTCAGCCGTGTGTTCTCCAGTAACGGGGTCGGAGGTGAGGCAAGGCTCAGCAGGAGTGCGAGACAGAACCGGGGCTGGTCGGGGGCTTTCTTCCCCACTGGAGTCCTTCATGAAAGAACCTCTTTCCCGGTTATGTGGGTGTGAGCTCACCTGGTCAAAAGACAACACAGGTGTAACACAAGCATCAGTCCCATCAAAAATCTCTGACCACTCCGCCTGGCTCTTTGAGGCAAAACGCTCTGTGAAGATTCGTCTGAGCTCTGGCCAATCATCAAAGCTCATCTGAGAAGGCAACTCTCCAGCATCCAACTCTAAGCCTAGAAAGAAAAAACAAAAAAACAAAACTTTTTATGACCCAAAAGTAATATCAAGTTAAATAAACTTCAGTATAACGAGCTGGTGCAGAAGCAGCCAACACTTTCATCTCAGTATGGGTTGCTGATCTTGCTGAAGGTCCAAGTTGGCCACACGATGTAATCATTTTAACCACTCGTTACTGCTCTACTAAATAATGAATAATGACTCCATGTGCAGGATCTAAGCACTGACTTTAATATAGCAGTTTTTTTCTGTAATTTCTTATGCACAATTTCTCTTTCAGCCAAATACGACAGACAGGAGTGATCAGCAGCGCAGTATTTTCATATAATGAATACATAAACGGTATACATATATAATATATATATATATATATATATAGTATATATATATATATAACTATATATATATATATATATACTATATATATGTATAAATTTAGTAAAGCTAATATATATAAAAGGTAACTCTATTTATAACAGTGAATACAATCATTACTGTTACTGTGAGTAGAAAACTGAAATCGATACTGTCAGTTTTACTGTGTGGAGGCGTGGGGCAGTGAACTCAAGGGGGCTGGAGGGACATGCAGTGATTTGACTAAGGAGGTTTCTCCCTTTATACATAGTGAAGCCAGAGACCAGAGGAAGAGTGTGTGCTGTGCTGCCAACTGGCTGAAAAGTCAAGAAGCAGGTACCAAAATGTACAGCCATTTATGTGTCGCTTAAAAAAACCCTCCCAAGCATAAAACATCACAGACTGTCAGGTCAATCTCTACAGTGGTGCCAAAACCAAGCTGGTATGTCGGACCCACAAGCCATGCCCAGCCATTGCAAATTTTGGCGCAGATACTGGCTGAGATGAACCATGATCAGGTGGTCACTCATTTGGAGTAGCTGGAGAAGCTACAAGATCAGGTGGAAGGGCAAACTCAGGTCCTGGAGCAGCTGGTCGGGGCTGCAACGTTGCCGCCCCCTCCTCCACTGTTGGTGGAAATGCATGGATGGGGGGCCGTGACGACCCTCAGGTCTTCCTGGAAACGTTCCAGGCCACGGCAGAGACATGGCAGTGGCGGAGTGGGGGCGCCGCGGCTGAGTCTGGCGCTGACCTCGCGCGGCAGCTTCACTGACATCTGCTGGGAAGTGCCGGACCGATTGGGCCTGGAGGCTGACTGGGGAGGACCATCCGTTTGTGTGGGCCCGGAAACTGCACAACGTGGTGGCACGGTGAATGCGGGGTCCTGGAAGTGCGGGTCCTTAGAATGAGGTCCCGCCACCTCTGGAAATTCTTCCCACGGGACATTTCCCACTGGGGCAGTTTCGTGATGACAAACTACTCTCAGGCATTGACCTAGAAATTGATGGTGACGTGCTGCACCCTGAAGCCGTGCAGACCTACCAACGCTTCATATTACTGAGAGATAAGAGGCGACTCGTCATTCTTTTTTGGCCATTTTTAGAGAAATGTTGCGCCACATAATACTGACCTATGAATCACCCAAGCCTCAAAAAGGCACCTAACTCAGGGGATGACAGTTTGACAGGCCTTCAATAGCTTTTGCACCATTGAGCCATTAGCTGAAAACTTGACACATGTGCATGATGTACATTATGTAAAAAATATTGAGGAAACTGGACAGGTGGATAGGGAAAAAAAGTGACAGGACCAAAAAACTCTGCAGCAGATGAGCAGTATCTGAAAGTCACGTCCTTATGAAAAAGGCAAAAAAAAAATCCACACCTGACACAGAAGCTGAGAGATGCATCTGGCCCTTCAGTTGATTCATCCACTGAAGCCTCATCAGAACTAGTCTCAGTGGAAGCGTGGCTCTAAAAACGCTGTTGTTGAGGAAGGCAAACAGGGAGAGAAGGCTGAGGTATGCTAAATTTTCTGTTTCTGCCTGCATTTCCGCCAGTGGTGTTGGGCATGTTTTCAAAACCGATGGAATTATGAAAGTAGAAAACTACTGTCCGATTTTGATCCCCCATGTGATTCCACCTGGAAAGCATCTGATTGGCAACGGCTTCATTTTTCAGCATCAAAACACACTGTCAATGCAGTAAAAGAATACCTGGATAGAAAGAACCCAGACCTCAAGATTACTGAAAGAGTTATCACTGAAAAAGATATTACTGAAAGATCATCTTGACAGAGAACAAAACAAAAAGTAGCCATGTTTCCTATTGTTTCCTATTGTTGATTCG
>NW_024582384.1:377140-379231 GCF_018398535.1 Haplochromis burtoni | reverse complement strand
AATAAGTCAACAAACCTTTAAGCAGCTGTTTGTAGAACTGAGGTTCAATGGCACCAACAGCCATGAACTGTCCATCCGAAGTCTGGTAGGTATCGTAGAAGGGAGCTCCACTGTCCAACATATTTTCTCCTCTAGACCGGTTCCACAAACCAATACTACGAGATTTCCATAAAAACGAACCCATATATGCTGCTCCTTCCACCTGAAGAGTATGAGACAGGAAGACAGGGATTCATATTTCATGTCATTGAAAAAAAAGAAACAATTTTCTTTTCATTTTTATTTTTTCCTTTAATTCATTAGTGTGAGTGTAGATAACTGTCACACATATGACAGAGGATATTGTCTTTTTAAGCAGGTTGGCATGAAGATCTTTAGAGAACAGAAAATACAAAGCAAAGATGAAATGTGGTGTCAGTGCAACAACGACACGCACAAATCACATTTTAAATACTAACACAGCTTTCTGTATTCAGAGCTTATTTAAACTGGTGCTGCTTCCACTGCTGCTGAGTAAACAGAAAAAGCTTGATCAAAAAAATAATGAATGCATGACATAAAAAACGCAAATAATAACATTGCTGGGAGAGAATCAGTCAGCAATAGTCCTTCTGCAAAGGCAGTAAGAGAGTAACTACCATCACTCTCTTACTGCTGATTACAATCACTTTGTGTGACCTTTAATTGACAGCATGCTTATTATTAAGGGTTACATGAGCAAATACGTTTAACTGGATTTATCAATACATCAGCTAAACATACATCCCACATAATTAACATTTAACTATGGCAGTGGCTGAAGTTTAAGCTTTGAGTCACATTAATCTTGTGCTTGGACTTTGTTTTTTCCCCTCGCGTTTTTTTTTTTTTTACTTGCCTGGCACTAGAAGGGTCAACGACAGCACTAAATTAGCACAAAGGCACTAGTACCGGCCAAATGGTTATCATAAAAACCGATGCTGGCATCAGCCCCGGATTTTACAAGCTGTGCATCTATATAATACAGCTCTGTGAGCCGTCAGAGACAAAGCAGAGTGGAGAAAAATCTCCAGCTAGTCGGGGCTTCAGTGATTTCACTGTTACTCGCTGCCAAAAAACCCCCAAATTATTGTTTGAAGAATATTGCTTTCTCTTTTGATGATCTTCACTCATGAAAAATGCATTTCTGGTTTAGAACTATGAGACCATAAGTGTGGAGATTTGAGAAGCAGTGTTAATAGTCTGTTTTCTTGTGTACCTCATACTGTATACAGCAGCTGAATCCACTCATCCCCTCAATAAGATCTCTAAGAGCAAGAGCTGACACAAAAATAGGAGAAAAATAGGGGATCATTGTCTCTGTCTTTATTTAAAGCTATAAAACCTGCAATCATTGATGTCTTTAACCGCTTGGAAGCAACGCAAACAACTAAGGAACACAACACTGACATATCATAGATTTTTAAATCGATTTGGCAAACATTAGCAAGCAGCTGCTTATTGGACTTGTGTCTGTATCCACCTGCTGAACAAGCACCCAGTATTTATTATCTTGAGTTATATTTAGCTGTTTTTGTGGTTTCTATTATCATCTAAATACTGCCTGTCTGTTGTCTGCTGCCAAGTATAAAGTGTAGTGTTGAGCGAGCCTTCCAGAGTCGTTTCACTGAAAAGAGCTCGGAGGGCAGTGAGAATGAACACTGAAGCTTCAGAGTAGATTACTAAACAATGGGGGAAAAATCAGCAAAGCAAAGGAAGCTGCACACACAGGTAATCATACCTTCAAGTGACTCTTTCACAATCAATGTTTCTAAATTCCCAGAAATTGTCTGTAAAGTGCCCACAGGTGTGAATTTAAATATGTCCACGTATGTCAGAATGGCAGAAAAGCACACGATGAGCGTGTAATGCACCCTGCCTTCAGATACAGAGCGTGCTGGCACTGGCTGCAGCCCACCTAAGCATCAAAACGATAGGCATGTCAGGTACGGATGGACAGTAATGAACACTAATAATATAATTGATAGCAGACCAGTGATGTTGAGAGAAAAATTAGAAATCATGTCGAACATGTGTCACAGTTGGTAGTTGTGATGCAGTTGGTGTACGCCT
>NW_024582384.1:294336-361522 GCF_018398535.1 Haplochromis burtoni | reverse complement strand
CATTCTCCTCTTGGAAGCCCAAATGAACAAATGCTCCTAGCAGCAATACTGACAGCCATATCAGGCACAAAATAAAGCTGTAAGTACTGGCACAAAATGCAAGAAGTTGCCACTCTGCCAGCCTCAAACCTTTGAAAATCAAGTTAGAAAGAATAACATAAATACTACAGTATCTTAATTTGGGGTTTTGATACGATATTTTCTATAAATTTGCACATCACAAATAATAACATTCAAAATTGCCTTTCAGTCGCAATTTATCACCATGCCTATTTAGGACATCTCAATAGTAGCTTATCAAAGTTGCTTATTCTTTTTGGTAGTTCAAAAAAACTAAACAACCCCCCACCCCAACAAAAAAAACCCCACTAGTAAATCTGGCCTTAAGAATTCTACAAGTAAAATAAAAATACGTTAAAATTAATTAAATACAATACGAAAGATGCAAGTTTTAGTGTGCAGTCTTACGTTGTGGTTATTAATGGTCTTTTCCCAACACCTCTACAATCTAATCAACTGTCTCTATTCTAATTGGAGGATAGATTTTTTTAAGCCATCATAAAAGTGCTGTACCTGACTGGATTATACTACAGTAAAATCCAGTCAACATATGTACTGATCATGTTTGTATAGGATAGGTAGGTAGGGTAAAACCATAATTATGTATGCATTAATAAAAAAAAATTATTTAACACACATATTATAAGTTTCATAAAAAGGTTGAATTTAAGCCAAAGATTTTATACTGAATTGTAATACTCTGCATTTCGCATCCCTCATTAAGTGGATGCTGACATGCATATGCTTATGCCACTAACAACCTGAGGGTGAGGACACTAAGTAACACAGCATGAAAATTGAAATTACACCAGACCAAACAAACATAAAATGCATTAAACAGTTCTATGAATTTGAATACAGCACTAATACATACTCTATATTGCCAAAACTATTTGCTCCTCTGCCTTCACATGCACATAAACTTAAACATCCCATTCTTAATTCATAAGTTTAGTATGATGTTGGCCCACCTTTTCAGCCTGCAACAGCTTCCACTGATCTGGGAAGGTTTCGCACAAGGTTTTAGTGTGTTTATGGGATTTTTATGGGGTTTGCTTTGTGCACTGGTGCACACAGTCATGTTGGAACGTGAAATTGTACAAAATATCTTGGTATGCTAGTAAGAGTACTAACAGTTGGTTTCACTGGAACTACGGTGCTGAGCCCAACTCACTCTGGTTGCAGCATGCTTTACACTAACGCTTGGATGCAGCTGAGAAAACTACTAGATGTAGTCAATCAACATCACTAACAAGAAGTTAAAAGGCCTTTGCCTTGTCAGGTTTGTTGAACTGCATAAGCAGGGTCTCTCGCAGTGCACCATCGCTGCTGGATGTGGGATGCAGTCAGGACAGTCAAGACAGTCATTTGGAATTTCTTAAATGATCCTGAGGGTTATGGAACAAAAAAGACAAGTGGAAGACCCCAAAAGGTTTCACCAGCACTGAGCCAGAGGATCCAACTGGCTGTCCGTCAAGACACTGGACGACCCTCAACCCAAATTAAGGCCATTACTGATGCCAACTGCAGCCCCATAACAATCAGACGGCATCTGAGACTGAAGGGCTTCAAAGACCTCGTCTCCTTGAACACCACAGAACTGACCGTTTGGACTTTGTAAGAGAGCATCAAACATGGGACAATGAAAGGTGGGAGAAAGTTTTATTCTGTGATGAGAATGTTTTCTATGCGCCACAGTGGAGGAGGCACCATAATGGGGTGCTTTTTCCTTCAGTGGAACAATGGAGCTTCAGGAGGTGCAGGGGCATCAAACGGCTGCTGGCTATGTCCAGATGCTGCAGAGAGCATCCCTCGTGGGCCCTTGTTTGCATGGTAACAACTGGGTTTTTCAACAAGACAATGCTACAGTGCACAATGCCCGCAGGACAAGGCACTTCTTCCCGTGATCTAAATCCAAATGAGAACCTTTCGGGATGGATGGCAACGGAAGTTTACGAAAATGGACAACAGTTCCAGACAATAGATGCCTTTCGTGTGGACATCTTCATCACTTGGAGAAATGTTCCCAGTCACCTCATGGAAAGGCTTGCATCAAGCATGCCACAACAAATTTTTGAAGTGATCAAAAACAATAATGGTGGAGCTACTCACTACTGAGTTCATGTTTGGAACTTTCATTTATGTTTTGGGGGGTTTACAGTTTTTTTGGAGGTGTGGTCCTAAACTTTTCATCTGCTGTAAAACGGCCTGTTTCAGCTAAAGCATTGTTTTCAAACAATTGTATGCTCAGAAAAATGTTTTGTCTCAGTCCCACTTCTTCTTGTTGCATGTTGAAGCTCTACTTGGAACATTTTTAAGGTCCAAACATGCAAAATATGATTTTTGCCCGTTTTCAAGTGGTATTAAACTTTGAGCCTGTATTAATACCTTTTACCTTAAGTGGATCTGATAAAACCCCAAATAAATTCAAACTTGTGTACCCAAGTTAAAAATGTAAAAATATTAAACTTCATCCCCTCTCTGAGCTTTAGCACTGCATCTCCAATCTCTCTACAGCCAAAATAACTTTCACTTTCAGAACTTGTGATCAGTGAACAGTTCCCCACAGGGTGTGAGATGTGCAGCTTCTTTCAACTTGCGAAACTGCAGCTATCTACTACAGCTGCTGTCTGGCACATCCTTCAGTTATGAAGGGCATCTCTGAAATTACATGTACAGTTTGTTGGCTTTGCAGCTGATGGCACAGCTGCTGTGCTGAGCTGATAGAGTGCGTGAAAAGACAGAGTGAAAAGATCATCTCTAACTTGACCGTCATTCCCGCCGTCAATTACCTGCAATCCATAAGTCTGTAAAACACATTACAGAGCTGCATCATTTTCACGTATTTATGACTTTTAATCTGAAAGGTTTGCTGCTGATCTCAGTAAACATGATCGAGTTTTATCCCTCCCTGTCCAGAGATTTGCAAATATGAGTTAAAGAGAAGCGGTGAAGTGCAGAGGATGCTATGTGGGAAAACAGAAAAAGTCCATCCTAAAAGCAGACTGTTGTCTTAGGAATGCAGAGGAATATTTATCTATCATTTTATAAATACACAGCATTTTATACCGTTGCATTTTTACATGATTTCACACACACACACACACACCACACACAACACACACACACACACACACACACACACACACACACACACACACACACACACGTAACACATTACAACATACCTGTAAATGTTGTTATATGTTAGAGTTCTGAAGTCGTTTAGTTTAAGTTCATATTATTCTATAACATTACACTGACAGCAGCAACAAATAGATAAATAGTCTAATAGGCTTGAGAGTATACAGGACCGCTCAGTTAGTGAAGTATTTTATATAATTATTATTTAAAAGTATCCCACTTCTTGACCTATGGCAGCTGCTATGGGCTCCAGATAGCCCGATCCTGAGTTGGATAGGCGGAAGAGAACAGAAGAATGGATGGATTATGTAAAAACTGTAGAACTGCTGCAACTTCATGCCACATTGGTAGCTATTTTTTTCTAACAGGATAAAAGGGTTGCAAACGTATTGCACTAAACAAAAATCTCCAAAGGATGTTGTGATGTTCCTGTTTAAAGACAGACTCAACTCTGTTTATCTGAACAGTGCAGCGCATTTGACGTGAGGGCTGTCAGTCTGTAGCTGCACTTCAGAGCAAAGAATACTGCTCTTTTTTTTCAGCATTTTGACAAATCATTGTAAATACTTTAACACTTTCTATCACTTTAATTCAGCCGCCTGGTTCTAAACATTTTTCTGTCATAAGACAAGCTCAGAGCACACATTTATAACTGCTTCACACCCACTAGCATTTTTCGGTCTTTGCCTAATAAACCAGATGTTTGCAAGGAATCCACCTAATGACTTATCCTACTATCACAGGAAATACAATCACTTGAAGATACTCACACGGGCAGCGGAGTGGACATCGCACTGATTACTTTTTTATTATACTACAATAAGTACATTAAACTAATTTTTCATAGTGTGCTTAGTGTTTCCTATGCTCTTGCAGGGGGAAAGGTATAACAGCCACACAGTTTACCACAGTGCAGTGCAACATAAAACAGAACACATAGTCTTAAGTTTGCAGGGCTTCTGTAAGTCTGAATATGTGCCAAGCACTTTGTACCAAGCACCTTCAGCATGTTATGATAAAAACAAAAATTTCTTACTATTACATTTATACAGTTCATGATAGTAGTTGTTTACATCAGTGGTGCTTACCATGCTAGCATCAATGATCTGTCCTTTCCCTGACTTTGTCCTCTCCAGCAGCGCCAGGACAATCCCCAGAGCGCACGTAAGACCACCGCCTCCAAAGTCTGCTAACAGATTCAGTGGAGCGTAAGGCTTCTCGCCGCTGCGACCCAGCCGGGATAAAAGGCCTATGACAGGAATGAAAAAGTAGAAGCTTTACGCAGAAAAACAAGTATTGTTGAGCTCAGTGAAAACAAAAGAGCCACAACAAACAGCAATGCATGAAAGATATTTAGTGGTGCGCAAGTGAACATAACTCCTTCAAAGGGTTTATTTTTCTTCTAGTCTGTCAAATCCATTGCTGGCATTGCTAAAGCAGCATGTAACCTTTGCTTTGTATTTTTTCCCTCCTTTTGCTTTTCCTGTAACAAAGGAATAGCATAAAAGGACCTTGGGGCACCGACTTAGCTTACTGGGATGAGGCGACGACCATATGCTGTATAGCACAGCGTGGCCGGCCCGGGTTCATATCTGACCCGTGGCCCTATAATAAGGCCAAAAGAAAATCGTTTCTGTTGTTTTCTCACAAAGTACCATATAAAACCATATTTTTGGCTCGGCTTACATTGATGTCATCATTCCCTTTAATCCTTTATAAACATGGATAGTTTGGCTTGGTGTGCTGCAAAATAAAGCCCAAACAGACTATCAAAACTTGTTATCTAGACCTTTAAAATGCATCCTTGTAAGTGTAAATGTATGTATAAAATATTTCACCTCCTTTGCTGAAACTAAAATGATATTATTAGGAAACCACTAATGGGCTAATTATAACAGAAATGTGTTCTTGAACAGAGTTTTAGGGTGACTGCAAAGACTCTCTGAAAAAAATAAAATAAAATAATGCTGCAGTTAGTGAGTACAATTTATTACCCAGCATCTGGCCATGAAAGTGCAAGAGGCCATGCAGATGGCCTTTTTTCGTTTCGTAAAGACACCAAACGTAGGTGAAAGAGAGGGGAATGTGTGTGGGGGTTAAATGCTTTTTAATATATTTTCAAAAATCCATCAAGTTCATCTGGTATAACCGGTGCCAACTGATTGATATCAACAATATGAATAAAAGAAATATCTAGAACCTCTTCTAAAATTCTCATTAATGCTTTAACAAGACTGAACAAGAACCCTTTAATAAAGCAGTAAATCCTGCTTTATTAAAGGTTTCTTGGGGCTTGTTTAATTGGAGGCACAACTAGAAAGTACGTTTACATTATCAGACCTCATTTGGGAGTTTGTAGTCATACGCCCGCTTGTCCTTTTAATAGATAGACATGCTCAACTGCTCATTAACACAAATATCTGAGTGAGAGCATGTAAGAATGTATGTACGCTAGTCTGCTGAAATGCAAGCTCTGCTCCAATTACACCTTACGATGCCCAAGTATAGCGACAATAAAGGAATCTTTACCTTTATCTATCTGATCAGCCAATAACAATTGAGTGTATTTCGGCATGCAGACATGATCAACACAACCACCACGACATCAGAATGGGGAGGAAAAGTGATCAAAGTGGCTTTGAATGTGATATGATTTAGTTCCGAGATGTGCAAGTCTATATTTCAGAAACTCTTGATCTACTGGGATTTTCCCACACAACCATCTCTAGGCTTTACAGTGAATGGCCAGAAAAGGTCCCTGCCTCCGGTTCTTCTGGTGAGATGCCGACATCTTTATGAGTGACTTAAACCCAATCCCACTGTTCTCAGAGATTCACACAATACACTCTTGCTAAGATTTTAATTTTTTTAGGGTTATCCCAACCTCAAATTATCAAGTTCATGAAGGCTCCCTTGTCATTTCAAACCCTTTTATTCAAACCCTGTGTCAGTCTGTAGTCCTTCACACAGTTTATAGCGCTGCCATGAAGTTTTAAAATGGGAACTGGGAATGTGAGTACATACCTTTTTATATATGAATTTTAAGTTTGAAGAAATGGTTCTAACTACACTGTTTTGTTTAAAAAACGAAACAAGGAAACAGTTTAATCACAAAGCCAGAGAAGGATAAAAAAGCCCTTGTGGTTGTTAAGGTAACGCCACATGGTAGGTAAGAAAATGTTAACATTTCTATTTAAAGAATTTTGAAATGATGCTATTTAAATATGTTGGTGTTTAATGGATTGGCCCATATTCTCTCAGTGTATCCTGGTTCTGCTGCAAAACACCTCACCTTGGAAGTGACCAGGAAGCATCCTAGATCAGTGCTTAAACCACCTTAACTGGCTTCTTTTTTTAAACATGAAGGAACATTGAGCCCATTTCTAACTGTGAGATGCAGACACCCTTAAAAGGGCCTGTTTTCACAGCTCATATGCACACGTAAAAGAAGGATAAAATAAATGTCAATTAATAATAAATACATATAAATATTTGATGAAGTCTGCAGTCTTATGAGTCTAAAATTTTGATCTGAAAGCATTAACAGTTGTGTTACCTGACATGGCAGTGTAGTTGATGTCATGCCCAGCTACGGTGGCATAAGATCCACTCTGACCATATCCAGTCAAGCGAGCGTAGATCAGCCGAGGGTTTTCCTTTAATAGCTCATGTGGACCAAGGTCAAGTTTCTCCATAACACCTGGGCAGTCAAAATTAAGTCCACATGTAAATTTAATCACACATTACCTTTTCTGTTTCTGCTACTGCTTATGTTGGTTTTCAAAGACTTTCATATTCCTACGTGGCTTGTCACCTTATGTAAACCCTTTGAAGACACATAAGAGTCAATGGCATTTAAAAATTAAGAATCTTCTATGTGTAAAAAAATAAGAGTATAATAAAACACAAAGTTTTTTTATATAACTCAAAGAGTTATATAAAAAAACTAAGTATATCCTACTTACATTAGGATATATAGTTTTCTTTCCCTAAATTGCCAACTTGTTATGCAAGTGAATTTATAAGAATTAAGTTGTTTTTAAACATTATAATTACTTAAGTAATTCTGTACATAAGTACAATAATGTTGTAGAGAGCAAGACTCCTTGCTGGCACTATTGTGCTGCAGGTCTCACCTTTGCGATACGGCTCCAGGACCACATCAGACTTTATGCAGAGCTTCCTGAGCAAAGCTATACCCTCCGTGGTCTTCAAGTTGATGGCCACAGATCGTTTCCCCCGCGCTTGTGTGTCCAAAGACGTAGGAACTTTGGTCCGGTCCACACGGATCACCTTGGCACCAAAGTCTGCCAGGATCATGCCGCAGAAGGGTGCGGGTGCCAGGCCTGCCAGCTCAATAACTCTAACCCCAGCCAGTGCCATGATTAAAGGACTATAGGATCAAATAACAGAAACTTCTTTCAGTTTAATGCAATCCAATGCAACACCAATAGCAGTAGTTGGGGGGGATGGGGTGGGGAGGCTAATATCAGAGCCTGTGATGTTAGGAGAAATTTAAGTTTAGCTGACAAAAATCTGTTCAGACACACATACAGTCTAAAAGTCTGCCAGTCTATGTCAAAGTGTTTGCAAGAATATGTAGTTCATATAACAGTACATGTCTCCAGAACAGCAGTTTTCCATGATGACTCACCGACAAACACACTCAAACTGAGATGAAAACAATAACAGCAACACTGTACTGGCTGTAATGAGGAACCTTTAGCACTAACTGTAAGTGCAGCTTCATTTCTGGACTCAGTGCCAGAAATGGTACGGTCTGATTATGCCCTGCAGCTCAAAGTGGGTGTCACATTGTGACAGAGGAGAAAAAGCTGTTAATAACAGCACAGTAGCAGCCCCATTCCTGGACCGGTAACATCAGTTGATGTGATCTCATTTCTATGTTGCTCATGACCTGCAATCACATGATCTTTTATTATTGTGCCTACATTTTGTGGGAAAGACAGAGAAAGGGGGCCCATTTTATGCTTTGCACATCCGTCAAACATCTAAATTGATGCTGTGGTCATGCTGCAACACAGCAACATAATTTTTTTTCTTTTTAGGATGGAAAGCTTTGCAGCGCATCAAAGGGAAACACACAGGCAACCGGGACAAATCTCTGAAAGTGCAATTTCGGGTGAAAAATCCTTGGGCGACAAACCTTCTGTTTAAGGGGAATGAGGTCGACCTTGGGAAGAGTGAGAAATCAAAAAACAGATTTCAAAGCCACATCGCATCAGAGGATCCTTAGAACACTACTCTCTGTGTGAATGCTATTGGCAATGGAGCCAGACTGTGTTAAGAGGCAATAACACACAGCTTCAACACTGTACCTGAGCTGTACTGTAATGTGAATTTGCCTGAAGATAAACAAAATAGAGAGTTTTCTTATGGCAGACAGTTTATATATGAAATGAAAGAAACACGCATTTTGGTTTATTTAAACATTGGTAATCCAAAGACGAAGACAAATTTGAAGAGAGTTCAGAGGGATGGATGATGCTCATTCAACAGAAATACTCATATTATGAGTGTTGATATTGCATCAACCAGAGCTCTGGAACTTCTCTATTGGGACAATAAAACAGTTTAATTTATACTGCACTGTCATATTAGCTTAATAAGGACTCATAAATAATTACATGTAGCTGCTATGTTTTCTGAAAGAAAAAAATGATCAGACTTTTACTAAATATCAGCTTCAATATTGGTCTTAAAAGTCCTATATTGGTTCTACTGCGTATCTGCGGACTTTCTTAAATGACCTACCCAAGGTTAAGTGTAAAATTGGTGAGGTTTTAATGTGGTTGGTCTGCTGAAAACAAACCAAGAAAAACTGGATCTGCTACTATTAAGGACATTGCTGTTGTGAAAAAGCAATCAGTGCCAGAGTGACTGCCACAGTCAGTGGAAGTGGAAGTGATTGGGAGCAACAGCAACTCAGCAAAAAAGTGGAAGGCCACCTAAAATCACAGAGAGCAGTCAGTGGATGCTGAGGTGCATAGAAGTAGCCAGGTTTCTCCAACTTCCTGAATCAATCACAACAGGCCTCCAAACTTCACATGGCCTTCAGATTAGCTCAACACCATTGCATAGAGAGCTTCATGGTATCGGTTTCCATGGCTGAGCAACTGTATCCAAGCCTTAAATCGCCAAGCGCAATCCAAAGTCAAGTCAAGTATCAAGTACTTGACTTGACTTTGGATTGGTGTAAAACATGCTGCACTGTGTGGGGACTTGGACTTAGCTCCTTCCTGTTCCAACAAAACTGTACATCAGTCCACAAAGCAGGTTCCACAATGCCATTGGAGGTACAAGTTTGAGTGAACGCTGCCGCGACTTGCTGCCACTACTCACCGATATCCTTTTATCTTTTTATATATATTTTTCGACATATCTTTTTTTCGAATGAGTTTGGTGTGGACGAAATTGACTGACCTGCAGAGACCTGACCTCAACCTGACAGAGCACCTTTATAGCTGCAAAAGGTGGGCCAACATATTTTAAACCCCATGGTTTTTGAATAAGATGTTACTCAACTTCATATGCATGTGAAGGCAGACAAGCAAATACTTTTGGCAAGTAGTGTAGGGTATACGGACAGACTATTTTCTGTTTCAATGTTTCCTACGCATACACCATGTATATAGTTCACTCACACATATATGTATAAAAATATATTGCTTTTTATTTATTTATTTATTTTCCCCTCATTGTATATTGTTTTCCCTTCTTTACTTTTGCACCTTGTGGTCCAGCTGCCCAATTTCGCTGTGCAAGAAACTGTACAATGACAATAAAACTCTCTAAGTCTCTAAGTATAACATATACATGTAAATATGTATTATAGTAAAAACATAAGATGGATGTCTGTGCAGGTCCTCAGTCATCCAGGTCATAGTAGATGTTCATCTTTTTGACCAAGAGAAATTGTTTAAGAAAAGGATAAAGGAGGCTGTCTACATCCACTCTGAATGACCGTCACTAAGCAGACACTAACTATCACCCACCTACAATGCAGTCTTGAGATCCCTCCCCAGTCACAATTTGACCCATGTGCCCCTAATAGCTTACATTGTGGCAGAGGGTAATTCACACCTTGAATTATCCTGGGGTATCCACAATAGTGAGTTAATGAACCAGGGTCATTAAGAATCTCCAATAGTTGTTTCAGAACTAAAGAACAAGAAAGTCCCGTTGTCTTCTTTTCAAGCACCCAAGACTACCAGAAGAGGACAAACTAAACCACAGTTGAAATACCCTTCCTGGTGGTCTGCAGCGACAGAGACGTTTAAACTTTAGACTTTGAAACTGGACCTGAGTATTTTATTCAAAGGTCAAAGTGACATCCATTATCAGTGAGTGCAACCATGCACACTACAGTACACAAATGTCCACAGACAGTATAAGATTCTACTTTTATACTGAAATCCTTTCTTTCCGTTACTTTATACTGTCTATGGCACCATGCACACGTAGCTCCGTTTAGTACCCAAGTAACGACACTACACTGCCAACAAACTCAATGCTTTTGAGCCAATCACTGACTGCAGTTTGGCCCAAAACGGGCTATTTCTCGGTTACGTTATGCGTCATGAACAGTCGAAGCAACAAGGGGAGGCTACAGCACCACAAGTGGAGCACATCTTCACACTGCGTCCGACACTTTGTATAGCACTAAGGAGCAGTTTGGCTTACTTTCAAGGAGAAGACAAGACACCTCTGCTGAAGCTGCGTGCACGGGGCGCCTGAGCAGACTGACGTTACAGTGACCGCTGGATATGTCTGAAACACTTTGGGGTGAATCACGTGTGTACTAAACAACAACTACATGCTTACGACATAACAGTAACAAACTTAAGAAAGAAACACACACGAAACAGTCATACCAAACCGCTCATAACTGTCATAGAGTTAGCTAAATGTATAAAAAGTAATTCTGGCCAAATTACACAGGTGTAACCAACAGGCTGTATAAAACCCAACTCTCACTCAAATATACCGTCCTCCAAGCCTCCTGCTCGTCCTCACCTGTTCAGCTAAAAAGATGTTTTTTTGTTCAGAAGAGGTTCAAACGAAGTAAACAACTCCGAAGGAGTTCACTGGGGAGCTAGTTTTAATAGAGTGGTTAACTCCGCCTAGCCGGGCTGCTTGCGGTGTACGCCGGTGAATAATTAGCGAACACCGTCTGTTGTGAAGAAGCAGCTTCCTGGTGACCTCAGAGAGACAACTGCTAGGTTTTCTGGGAATTGTAGTCCACGTGTCGCTAACGTGTAGGGTAATTTTAAGTGAGTGACTGAATGAAAGAGCATTCAACTCCACAAAATAAAATATGTAAAGACAAAATATTATTTATTTCCATCGTTAAAGGTTATTCTTAGTATATAACAACTTACCTTAGGTTTAAAGACAGTATTCTGAACAAGCTCAGAAAGAAAGCTCAGATTTAAAATGATTGATAATATAAGACAAACATCACACAAACAATGACTTTAGCATTTAGAAGCTGAAATTAATTAATTTTGCTGCATCACTTTGGGTAATTAGTATTGTTAATGTATTTAGGTTTTGCTGTTTTTTGTTTCGCATCATAATACACACGGTACACCAATCATTCATCCTTAATTTTGATCTATCTGTCTATCGATCTATCCTGTTGAATACTTTTTGTTTTGTTTTTGTTTTATTTTAAAAAGAAAGAATAAAACTCTTCTGGGAATTCTGATATGTTAAGCCTTGAACCAGATGGGCTACAGTACCAGAAGACCACACCAGGTATGGTATCAGCTAAATCAGCTAAACATAAAGATTGAGGCTATAAGTCACACAGGTTCACCAAAATTGGATAATCGAAGACTAGAAAATTGCCTGATAAGTCTCAAATTCACTAAATACCATGAAAGCCTGGATCCATCCTGCCTCATGTCAAAGGTTCAAGACAGGCTTGTTGTGGTGGCGATCGTGGTTCAGGGGGTTGGGAAGCTCATCTTGTAACCGGAAGGTTCCCAGTTCGATCCCCAGCTCTGTCTGTCTTGGTCGTTGTTTCCTTGGGCAAGCCCAACTGTAGGTCGCTTCCACCATTGTGTGAATGAATAGTGGAATTTTAATGTAAAGCACTTTGAGGGTCTCAAAAAGTGCTATATAAATGCAATCCATTATGGTGTAATGATCTGGGGAGTATTTTCAACCAACTGAGCTATCATTTAAACACCAGAGCCTAGCTGTATATTGGTGCCCACCATGTTAATCATCCTTTTATAACCACAGTTTACCCATTTTCTGACAGCTGTATGTGTAGCATAACATGTTAATATGGACTAAAATCCCTGAGAAATGTTTCCGGATCTGTTGGATCTGTTCCACGAAGAGTTAAAGCAATTCTAAAGGCAAAAGTAAGTCTACCCTAGCACTACCAAGCTTTACCTAATTAGTGAGTGTACTTCATTTGTGGTCAGCTGTTGGCAGCAGTAAGGTAATAACCGGTCATCTTTTGAGTTGGTGTGCAAAGATGCAAACATTTATTTGAATAAAGTAATTTTTCAAACTGTTGCTTATGGATTGATTATAGCATGATTGGTCATCTTTCAGCTCTCATCTTCAACATGAGCATTTTTGTGAGTAATTTTGTCATTTTCTATATAGTACAAAGTACAGCTTAGGTTTAAAGGCATTTTGACAAACAAGAAGAGTAAGCTAACAGCAATGCAAACAATCCACATGATGAGCTCACGGACCTCACACCCACCCTAACTTTAATTCAGTGTGAAAATAATAAAGGCCCTGTGTTAGAAGAAGTGATGGTGTGGTTTTCTTCCACTGCTCCTCTAGTATGACCCACTACCAGTAGTTAACAGTGAGGAAGGCCACACACACACCAGAGCAATTTTCTGAGCTCACATATAGTCTGTGCTGGCGAAATCCAAACATTACTTTCATTCTTTTTGTTGTCTCACTCCTTATTCTCCAATGGCATACTTAATCTACAGCATTTAAATTCAACACAAGAAAAAAGAAATCATAAAAGAAAAGTGCACCAGAGCAGCAAATAGTAGCTGAAAACCCTGTGAAATTATTTTGCATTTATTGTGTTTTGGAAAGGCCTTCATGGGAAATGGTTTGACTCAATTTAGCCACTTTTAATCGATTATTGGTCTGATATTTCACCACCTGCAGTTAATACCAGATGCATCAAACAACAAATGTGCTACTTTTGTTTATTAACCTGTTAAATTACATTCCCCAGAAGCCAGCACTTAAGTTATTCACTATTTCTCGTTCAATGAAAGAGAAGAAGTCATAATTTCTTTCAAATTATCTCTCAGACATACACCATGTGCTCCTTCAGGATGCACTTTGAGATGATGTTAAACATCCTCGTTTCAATGTCACTGACAGTGAGGTCATTAGTTTTTTTTCTTTGATTCTTTTTCCATGTGTTTTCTGCTTTTATCGGTATATTCTGTTCATCTGTACTTTGTTTTTTCCCATTTTTTAAAATCTAAAATCTTTATATATCTTCAGCACATGTGCACCCCATACCATCAGTGATGAAGGCTTTTGACAGTTCATGTACAGTTCATTTAACCACAGAACAGTTTTACTTCTCAGTCTATTTAAAATGAGCTCTGGCTCAGAGAAGTCAGCTGTGTTTCTGGTTCACATATGGCTTCTTCCTTGCATCTCATTTCAGTCTTTTCCCTTGGACACAGAGATTTCTCCAAATTCTCTGATTCTTTTGAAATAATTTTCTGTTGAGGAAGATTATTCGGAAATTGTTCCACAATTTGTATACAGTTTTTGAAGATCAGTGGTGAAACTCAGCCCATTTTGGCTTCTGACAAACTGTTGCCTACCTAAGATGCTCTTTTTGTACCCGGTCATGTTACTGACATGTTGGCAGCTGACCTAGTTAGTTGCAAATTGTTCATATATCCGTCAATTTTTAATGTCACCTACTTTTCCAGCCTTTTGTTGCCACAGTCTCAGTGTTTTTAAGAGGTTGGTGCCATCAAATTCAAAATCAGCAAGTATTTTCCATCAAATACTGAAATTTCTCACTTTAAACATTTCATATGTTTTCCACGTTCCAGTTTGTGTTGTATAAAGTTTCAGCAAAGCCTTTCGTTCCTCGTTTGGCTCTTGACAAAGGCGGACACACTTTTCTCCCTCTCCCTTTCCCTTATCTTTCCTGCTTGGCTTCTCATGTCCTTGTCTATGTATCACAGATTTTTACTGCCCCTAATAATAGTTGTAGTTAACACAATATAACACACCTTTTAGCTATTATTATATTATTATATTTTCAAAATGTTTTTTCAGTACCTGTAATTTAAATGTGTCTGTCTTTAAAGCACCATGAGTCAAAATCTGTTTTAAACATGTTATATAAATAAAACAGACTTCACAGCCAACAAAAAAGTATTCAGAGATTTTTCACAAATGAACTGGAATTATTTCCAATTAATTTCCAAGAAATAAATCAACAAAAATAGATAGCAAAGGAGTATGGAGTATCAGTGTTGGTGTCGATACTATCATATTTTGATCTATTCACCCGCTTTTACCCAACACATTTTACCAGCCAAGGAACAGACAGGGAGAGAAATAGGAATGGAGACAAGAGGAGGTCAGGTAACATGAAGTAAGAGTGAAAAAAAGGTTGAGCACCAAGTTACCAACGCACAGCTGACTGGTGAATAGTGAAGAGTTCAGCTGGCTTTTTATCCACAGAAGATAATAACCTAATGAGTACACCTCCTCAGCACCTCGTGGGTGAGGTGTTCCGGACATGTCCCACCGGGAGGAGGGCCTGGGGCAGGCCCAGGACATGCTGGAGAGATTATATCTCTCAGCTGGCCTGGAAATGCCTTGGTTTTCCGCCTGACAAGCTGAAAGGGGGAGGTGGCTGGGGAGAGGGAGGTCTGGGCTTCTCTGCTTAGGCTGCTGCCCCGCGACCCGGCCCCAGATAAGCGGAAGAAGATGGATGATGTCTTATTTAATTCCTTCTGTAATTTAGATCCAACGACTTAAGTGCTGAAACTGTACATTTCATTCCATTTTCCATTGCAGCCAGCAGTTCCAAATTCACAGTGGTCTGTTACTTCAGATTACCAGTATAAACTGCTCTTGCAAACCTAGACTCTGGTCCTAGCTATGTATCTACAATGTCTTCATGTTTCTGGTTTGTTTTTTTAAGACTATGTTCAATTGTTCTTTCATCTATTTAATTTTTTTAATCCAAATGTGAATAAAATCTGTGCTTTTCACCAGTCTAAATAATGCATTGGATGAGTCAAACCAGCAGATCACGACAGATACTATAAAATGTAAAACGTAAATATGCCGCCCCACCAACACACACAGCTATTACCCGTTTGCTGCTTTTATTCATAAGATGAATTATTCTTGAATGAAGAGACATTGATTTGACACGAGTAAAAATATGGTTGATTGTGTTTATTGTTAGTCAAGAATAAGTTAAGTGAGGGTGAAAAAAGAAAAGAAAAATGATGAAGAAGGGAGGGGAGAAAGAAAAAATGAAGAGTGATGAAGAGGATGAGGAGAGATGGTAGGAGAGAAGAGGGGAGGTGAAAAGAAAGGGATATAAGGAAGAAAAGAGAAAGGAGGAGAGAAAACCCCAACAATCCCCTCTGAGCAAGCACTCGGCGATGGTGGATGGGAAAAACTCCCTTTAAAGGAAGAAACCTATTGCAGAACCAGGCTCAGGGAGGGTCACCTGCCTTGACTAGTTGGGGGGGTGAGGGGGAAAAAAGAAAAGAAAAAGGATGAAGAAGGGAGGGGAGAAAGAAAAAATGGAGAATGATGGAGAGGTGGAAGGAGAGAAAGGGCAAGAGGAGAGGTATAGGGGTGAGGAGATGAGAAAAGCGGTGGAGGAAGACCAGGCTATGCCGCCTTATGATCCAGTGTCTTTCCCTG
This sequence comes from Haplochromis burtoni, assembly GCF_018398535.1. NCBI lineage: Eukaryota > Metazoa > Chordata > Actinopteri > Cichliformes > Cichlidae > Haplochromis > Haplochromis burtoni. The sequence goes on along the minus strand of NW_024582384.1, from coordinate 345,376 downwards.
CATTTTTTACAGTTGCTCTTTTTCCTGAAGAAGCTCTTGGTTTTTGTTGAAGCTGGTAGCTGTTCTGCTTCTTTTCTGTAATCAGTCTTACAATGCGCTGCTTAGCTTGATTAAACATTATTCCCCAGCCCTCATTTATGTTGGGCTGCTTCTGTTGGTTCACCAGCATTTAGTGTCCAGTTGTTTCTTCTCATGAAGCACTTGTGCATTTCTGTGCAGTGCTTCATTAATCTTTATTTGCAAGACATTTTGTTTCTTCATGTTGTGAAGTTTGCATTCCATGTCTTTCTCCTTTATGTCCTGCTGTTTCTTCTCTTGAAGAAGCTCTTGGTTTTTCTCCAGGGCTTCATCAAGCTGTACTTGCATCTCCTGCTTCTTTTTCTCAGCGTCTTGGAGATTCCCATGGAGCTCCTGAGTAACAGCTTGTGCTTGTTGAAGCTGGCAGGACATTGTTCTTAACTTATGGCTGTTCTGCTTCTTTTCTGTCATCAGGCTTGCAATGCGCTGCTGAGCTTGATTAAACATTATTTCCCAGCCCTCATTTATGATGTCCACGTTGGGCTGCTTCTGTTGGTTCATGAGACTTTCCTTGTGCCTTTCTTCCAAGTCTTTATTTTGGCCTTCCAGTTCTCTGTATTTAGTGTCCAATTGTTTATTCTCATGAACCATTTCTGCATTTCTGTGCAGTGCTTCATTAAGCTTTACTTGAAAGACATGTTGAATGAATTAGGCTAACTATTCACTTTAGCTAAAGTTATTAAGTTAGCTAAAGAGTTGGGATGCTGTGTAAGACATAAATAAAGCTAAAATACAAAGGTTTGGACACCGTTTTGCATGTTTCCCTACTGTAGGGGTCTCTGCAAGCATACAGAGGGGGTACTCTGAGAGGGTCCAAGATGACAACTTTGGAATTCTACTAGAAACAGTCGATCATATTTGTTTGTCAAAGCTGAATTCAGGGCAAACTACGCTAAATTAGCGTTTTTAGCTAACAGCTACAATAAGCATAAAGTTACTGTACGGCTATCATTTGTTAACATGACGCTTGTTCTTATACATGTAATACATTTATTACCAACCTGAGAGTTTATCCGCTGGTCATTCGACATGACGAATGACTTCTGAAGTCTTAATTCAGCTCAAGACGCTGTAGATTCCCGTCAGTAACACTTTCGGTCCGCTAGTAAAACGTAGTTCTATTAATCTGCGCTTGAACCGGAACCGGATGTAAGTTCCAAAAAACTGAATTTTGGAACTGAAATTGAATGGTGAGAAGTGAAACTGAAATTATTCGAGAGCTGAATTTTTAAAGGATAAAATGCAGTTTCAAAGCAAATCAATTCATTTTCAAAATATAAAATTCAATTTCAATTTAGTGATGATCATTTTCAAACCATAAATTCAATTTCAAATTAGACTAATTCAAATTCAGTTTTCAAAAGCATTTATTCAAGTTACAATTCAGATTCAATCTGAGCAATTCAAATTCAAATTTAACTTATTCAAATTCAGTTTCTGATGGCACAGATTTCTGCCCATACAAAACATCACTAGCACCAGTTGATATTTAGACTAATACTTGATAACTTAGCGCTAGCATGCTAGTTCAGCTGAAAAGCACGGGCAAACTTTTTAAATACTAAAAATGGTCACCTGCGTGTTTTGTAAAAGGATATTGGTCACATTAAGAGGGTGTGTACAGTGTTCTCTAGTTTATCGCGGGAGTTACGTTCTAAAAAATAACCCGCCATAGGTGAAACATAGCCAGCTTTATTTTTTACAATTATTATAGATGTTTTAAGGCTGTAAAACCATTCATTACACACTTTATACACTTTTCTCAGACAAGCATGGACATTTTCACACTTTTCTCTCTTGTTTAAACACTCTCAAAGTTCAAACCTTAGTAGAAAAATAAGTCCAGTATTATAGAATGGTTGTATGCATGTGTTTACAAAAAAGTAAGGAAAAAGTGTAGGAAGCATAAAGCATGTTCCCCAGATGGTATTGATGACATGTACAATCTCACCCTCAGCCCCCAAATGACAGTACAGATTATTAAGAAAACACACATAAAACCATGTTATCTGCTAGTTCAGCCAGTGATACGCCAGAGAATGATGGTCAGTCTTATCTCAGAAACATGTGTCTCTTTTACCTTAAACTGCAAGGACAGCTGCTAATTCCTGCCTCTATTATATAGACTACTTGGATTTGAAGGGGAAAAGGTCTTTCTGGACTACATGACTACAGTTGGTGTCAGCAAAACCAAGACGTTCCTTCAGACTGATGCAAGGCTTAAGAGGATACGGGGACCGCAGAGTGGCTGCTCAGATGAGGTGAAAGAGGTGGTCCTGCTTCTGTTCAGCTACTTTGAAGAGAAGGAGGAGTTTTCCATGTAGAAGATACATGTCTGGCAGATGAGGTGCAACTGGAGCAAGTGTCTCTGATACCCACTATTATTGTCTTTAGTAAGTCTTTTTCATAGCTCTCTCTCTTTTTTTAATTGCACTGTTTATAGAATGGCATGTACTGCAGTGCTTATTAATATAACCTGTTAAATAATTGGTTCACAGGACAGTCCTGCTATTCCTTAAGAAGATACATGCTGAGTCTTGATCGGAACCTAGTCAGCACAAACAAATCCTCATTCATTTCTGCATTGTGCATCATGTTCGAGAGCTACTACAATTTTAACATCCATTATCTGAGCTGGCTTTCACTCTGGAGGTGTCATGGTCCGGGTGTGTGCCAGTGTGTCTCCCTCCGAGCCGGCGTCTCCACCCTGGGGAGGGGCCTCAGTGTTTTTGCTTACACCTGTGGGTAATTTAGCCGGGGACTCATAAGGCCAGCGTACTCAATCTCTCTTCGCCAGATTCTCTGCTAACATCAGTCAGTGCAGGCCACCACCATCATTCCCTATGTATTTTGTGAATCACTTTGCCTCACTGTATGTTTGTTTTTTGTGCGCCTCTCTCTTAGTTACACCCAACTGTCAACCCCTGTCGAAGAGCACCTACTTGGATGCTGGACCATCTGGCAGTCCCACAGGCTATTACCCAAATTACCTACCTGCCTCTCTGCCTCCACGCCAGGAGTTTTTTGGATTTCACACCCGGACTACTCACCCCTCTACGTCATCTCCGACCTCTTTTGGCAAGTACGCAGTACGAAGGAGGATTCTGAACCAGCAACATATTCATATGTCTCCTTATCCGTATCTGAACATCTGCACTCTGTTACAGTGACCCCGACCTTTTCCTGGATCAAATGTGACTTGCTTTCCAGTCCAATCCCTGGAATAGCTGTCCTCTCTGACCCGGACCAGATCATTACTTAGTTTTAGTGGTGGAACGTCGTACTTGTCTACTCTCACCTTTTTGTTTATGAATATTTGTGGAAACATTAAACTTTATTTTTAAAATCTACTTACGAGCTGTTCGGCGTCCTGCGTTTGAGTCCTGTCACTCGTCCAAAACGGTCTCGGCCGTAACAGGAGGTTCTTCAAAGGTGAGCAAATATGTCTTTCTTATTTCTCAGACTGGAGAATCTCGCGTTACAACAATTGTGATTGAGACTCTGGGATCTGGAGTCTGGCTCTGAGGTGGCTGGAATCCAGGTCTGGCTCTGACTCTTGGCTGGGTTTGGACCCGGATTAAGACTGTTTTTATAAAATAATAGTCTGAATCTGGGTCCAAGCCTGGCTAAGACTCGGGGCCAGACGAAGACTCAGCTGACGTCTGACTATCTATAACCTTTGCGCTGGATTTTTAAAATGCAAAAGTGTGATTTATCACTGCAAAAGACAGCAAGACGCCAGCAAGGTGGAGGTGGAGTACTGGTTTGGGCTGGTATCATCAAAGATGAGCTTGTGGGCCTTTTCGGGTTGCAGGACTGGAGTCAAGCAGTGGTACAGGAAGAAGTCTGCATCCTTCAAGAAAAACATGATTTTCATGCAGGACAATGCTCCATCACACGCGTCCAAGTACTCCACAGCGTGGCTGGCAAGAAAGGGTATAAAAGAAGAAAAACTAATGACATGGCCACCTTGTTCACCTGATCTGAACCCCATTGAGAACCTGTGGTCCATCATCAAATGTGAGATTTACAAGGAGGGAAAACAGTACACCTCTCTGAACAGTGTCTGGGAGGCTGTGGTTGCTGCTGCACGCAATGTTGATGGTGAACAGATCAAAACACTGACAGAATCCATGGATGGCAGGCTTTTGAGTGTCCTTGCAAAGAAAGGTGGCTATATTGGTCGCTGATTTGTTTTTGTTTTGTTTTTGAATGTCAGAAATGTATATTTGTGAATGTGGAGATGTTATATTGGTTTCACTGGTAAAAATAAATAATTGAAATGGGTATATATTTGTTTTTTGTTAAGTTGCCTAATAATTATGCACAGTAATAGTCACCTGCACACACAGATATCCCCCTAAAATAGCTAAAACTAAAAACAAACTAAAAACTACTTCCAAAAACATTCAGCTTTGATATTAATGAGTTTTTTGGGTTCATTGAGAACATGGTTGTTGTTCAATAATAAAATTATTCCTCAAAAATACAACTTGCCTAATAATTCTGCACTCCCTGTATATTTGTACTTATTTTTTAACTGATCAATTAAAATGCTTAATAGCTTTTATATGATTTTATTCTACAGGTGTTTCTTCTCCATAAACCCAGAAAAAGGAACCAAAAAAGAAAACAAAAACTTGAAGCATCTTTCCAACAAGAACCCTCGAGTCCTCACCCTGTTTCAGGATCTCTCCGACCACGAGTGGCGTTAAGCCTGAATATTGACTCTTTGTGGACTGGTAGCTTTTACTTTGTTAAATCCACAATGTGTACTTGAAACTTTTTCTGGTCAAGAGTCCGCCACCTGCTTGTTTCATGAAAATGTTCTTGCTTTGAAGGAATGTTCCACAGCTTTGTTTGTTTTTTTGTTTTTCTATAGTGCTGTTACTGCAGTGTTTATAGGTTTGTTTCCCCACAGGTGGTTTCCTGATGTTTTGCTATGGTAACTACACATGTGTTTTCTATGACCAGGGCCATGGTTGTGACAGCAGAGTGCGTGTTGCGCAGGATGATGATTATGGTAATTTTCGCACTGTGGCCCTTTCTCAATATGCGTACTTGTGCGTACTTGCGTTCTCGTGTACTCGTGATACGTCATCAGTCGGAGACCAAGTACTGTTCCAATCCGAAGTACGCATCAAGCTGAGAACGCAAAAAATTCCCGGAGGTGTTCTCACTCCGCCCGTTTTATTGAGCATGCATCGGTGGTGACTTGTGTGGACTTGGTACAGCTAAATATCCCAGAATGCATTTCGCAAGACCTCTGTGAAAATGGCAGAGGAGAAGACGCATAATTGTAAGTTAAATACTACTATTGTTGTAATATGCAGTGCATTTTCAATGCATTTTTATGTGAGAATATAGTTATTTAAATTTCAAATATTTAGTAAATTTAACAGCACAGACCCCAATTAAAAATTTCCTATGCTGTTTTCGAAAGGGGCCTTGCCCGCCAAATAGCGAGCACAAGAGGTTCGGCATTTTGTTTTGAAATTTCCGCTTTCTCTAAAGGCTCTGATTTAAATCACTTTGGCAATTTTAATAGCCAGTCGTTCACACAAATCTTGTACTATCCTGTATAATGTTTAAAAACCTTAAGTTATTTTTACGTTTGTATCAACAGTAAGTTTTAATAAAGCACCTGATTGTTTTGTTGTCATTTTCCCCTACTTTTATTTGCTTGGATTGTTAATATATTAATGCAATATTTGATATTTTAATCAAGGGACAAGTGAGGAAACACAGGCTCTCATTGAGTGGCGGGCGGAAAATGAGAGTCTTTTTACAGGAAAGAGAAATTCCTGCAAGACTGGATGGGAGTAAGTACTGACTGCTTTTGCTGCTCCCTGTTTTCTAGGGAAGGATTAGAGGAGCAAATCTTATGATAACCAGCTATCGAAGTGACAGTGCAACATTCTTTTCTCTCAGGGACTTTGTTAGCTCTTCAGGCCTGGCCATAACAGTTAAGAAAGCACAAAAGAAATGGAACAATCTGACTTTGCCATTTAATAATAGAGTAATTGTATCTGTGATAATATAGACATTAATACATATTTTCAGGAGCTTAGGGACCCACCCACAGGCAAGGGAGTAGAGGAAGGTAGCCCGACTGCCGCCACCTGGCAGTGGTACAAAATGATGGATGCTGTGCTCCAGGGGCAGCACTCAATAAGTCCACCCCTGGTGGTTTCAGCAAACCTCACATCCACTGCAGGTGGTGCAGTCAGCACTCCAGCCTCGTCCCCTTCTACCGAAGTGTCGAGGAAGAGCCAGAGGAAGAGGCCCAGGGACAGCCAGGCTGTACTTCAGTTTCTAAAAGACCAGGCGGAAAGAGAGGAAGAGAGAGAGAGACAGGCGCTGGCTAGGGAGGAAGAGAGGGAGAGGGCAGCTACTGAAAGGGCAGACCGATCACTGCTGTTTGAAAAACTTGTCGAAAAATTTTAAATAAAGCAATTTAAATCTCAATAATGAAGTGAGGTTTTTGCTGCATGTGTAACAGAGAATCTCTTTAGTCAAAGTAAAACAGTTACAATAACTTTTAACATTGAATTCAACCTATACAACCGTGAGCACACAAGCAAATATACAAAAAAGAACACTAACTATTTACAAGCTGAACAAATAAAGATGTATTTTAACTAATTAACTTAACTAACTAACACTAATTTGAAAAACAAATATGATTTGAATTTACTTTTTTTTTTAACCAACAGGAGGCTTTTTCTTTTGGCCTTAGCTGCCTACATATCTGTTTGAGCATGACTACATCTTACAAATGAAACCTTTACCTAGATGTAGTCATGTTCAAACAGATATGCAGGCAGCTGTTCAGGAGCAGACAGTCGTGCAGCAAGCCTGGCTCGGATACAAGCTCCAGAAAGCTCCCTGTCCACGCCTGTGCATTCTGTTTCAGCGTCTGGTCCTGCTTGTGCCGCCTCCTCCTCGTCTCCTTCTTCTTGGCAGACGTAATCTGTTGCCACACAGATGTTGTGGAGGATGCAGCAAGCTCCCACAACTTTGGGAGCAAACAGAGGCCGGATCTCAAGGGCTCGCAAGAAAATGGATCGCCAGCGTGTTTTGAGGATGCCAAAGGTACGCTCTATGATGTTTCTGGCCTTGACGTGGTGCCTTTCTTCAACTTGAGCTTTAAAAGAAAGACAGTACACACTTTTATTCAGTGCTTAGTAGACTTTCAATTAGTGTAGGACATAGGTGTCAAACTCTGGCACGCGGGCCAAATTTGATATTATGATATTATGATATTATACACAGCAAATGCGACCTTTTCTCTAGATTTAGGAGTACATGCATAGAAACACCAGGATATTGATTGTTTTTTTAAAATGTACCAAGTCGAGAAGGCACGCCATCAAGGCACGTCTCCTCTCCCTCATCTTCATCCTGGCTCTTCTCTCCCAGATCCATCTTCTTAGTTGCGCTGCTTCGGTTTCAGCCTGAAGGTACAGAATGCCGGCAACAACTGCGACAACCACCCGATCCATTTTTCCTTTTTTCTCTTTTCCTTTTCTTATCTTTTTACTGACCAGATCAACCACTGATACCACAAACTATTCCCGCGATTATTTCCCGCCGGTGGCTCTTTATATAGGCGCACATCTTGCTATAGTGCAGGTAAAGTAGTTAATAAAAATATTTTTCATGTATTATTTTTTCAATGAAAACACAGAGTAACGTTTATATGTAATTTTATTTCATTCTTTATTGGTAGCGGAGCAGCCGATCCAGCCTGGTGATGTTAGCCTGACCTGTGACATCATCAACTACGCTGGTGTTCCCATTGTACAAATCACGAGTCCGTACTCCCGTGCGTTCTCGGCGAGTACCCGAGAACGCGAGTACGTACTCGCGTACTTGAGAATTGAGAAAGGGCCAATATGTCATTTTTGTTTTAACAGGTTACTATGTAACTTTTTTTGGTAGAGGGTCTGCCACATGCTTGTTTCATGAAGATGGTTCTTGCTTTGCGGGAATGTTCCACAGTTTTATAGCATTTTGATTCAATTGTGTGACTGTTGTGTAAGTTGGTTTTATTGATGATGGCTGCAAAATAAATTTCCCAAAAGTGATATTTTCCTCACTAGTCTTTTCTGAAGATGTATTTTTGCATGTTAGGTGTAGGCATAGCAGTAAGAAGTTTGCAGGTTTATGATTTAAACTTACACATTGAAACATGAAAATACAGCATAGTAATAGATTTTATGTATAATATGCAGAGCAGCTCCATTTAAAATGCACATTTCACAGTTGTTTTACCAGTTCAAATTAGTTTTTGTTTGATATTTCCCTGTTAAATTTACAAATTATGGATCCCCAATAAGCAATTATTACATGTAAAAATACAGGAAAAATTCTATGAGTATACAACAATTGTTGTGTGAATTTTTTTTTTTTTTTTGTAGATTTAACAGTTGTGAGTTTCCCAGCTGTGTGGTAACCCCAGCTGCCAGCTTTTTCCTGTAAAAACAGCACTTTAAAGAAGAAAAATAATGTTTTATTTCATGTATTTTGCGTTCATTTCATGCTAACTTGTAGCAACTTGTTTTTTGTTTTGTTTTTTAAAGAGGTGATATAGTATAATCTCCACAACAGTAACTTCCATTATTTTCTTTATTGTGATGGTAATATCAGGGTTAGAAAAGCTTTTCAGTAGGCTTATATCACTGGAAATATTGTGTATTAAATGAAACTATTACTGTTAATTTTAATGAAACACTTTTTTTCCAGTAATTCACATGTTGCATGTTGCAGTTTGGCTAGAAATGTTCTTTGTTCTTAACTATGAAGGATAAAGACCCGCTTTATCCATAATGTGAAAGCTTGTTGACTCTGCCTAAATATAGCAGAACATACTGTGATTTTTCACTCTCAGAGCAAATACACAGAGAATGAAAGGTCCTTTATACAATGCAGATGGATGCAGCTGGACATGAGGTTTAGACAAGATTTATGGGGATCATTTGAAAAATGCCAATTTTTATTAAAATTCAGGGAACTGCTTTATTGCAATATCATCTGCAATATTTCTTAAAGAGAAAGCAGAGCGGGGAAGAGGAATATTCCTCAAAGGAAAATGATTTATTTGCATTCAGCAGCCATTTAATATATGATTATAGTTTGTTGCTAATTTACTACTCAAGAGTGAACATATTTATACAGTGCAAAACCTTTCACCCAATTGTGTAATATCGCATCCGCTCTTGTATTATTGCCTGGGGATGAAAAATACGACTTTCTCCAAGAAGGTGCGTCAGCAGTTAACAGAGAACAGCAATCTGCACGGTTTCTGAATAGTGTTTTCTTCTTATTCATGCAGGTGCTGTGCTGCAGCCTAAACATCTGTGATTAAAGAGAAGCAGGTCGGAACTCTTTGCAGTCGGTACTTCAGAGTGGATATGCTGCCACTGGAGAGACAGAGTGGGAGAAAAAAACATGTTTTGTTTAATAAATGTCTCCCTCTGGGGTTATCTAACCTTGTCATTGAACACCGCACCTACATTCACAATCCAACCACCTGTGTACTAATTAACAACATGCATACATAGCACTGAACCTGAATTCTGTTGTTTTCATGTCAAATAATTGAAACTTAACCTTAGAGCAGCTACACGTCTATTTACCGTACTTGTAATATTGTTATCATGTTACCTTCATTTACCACCTACATTTATTCACATTCACACAGATAAAAATCACTAATCCAAATTTATCAGCTGCATTAGTAGCTAATTACAAATTGCACTTAAGTGATCTCTTGTTGTTATGCAAAATCTCAAACTCAAGCAGGGTTATCTGCGGCACAAAAGTAAAGCTTCAAATAAGGAAAGCCAAAGAGAAATAATGTGAATAAGATCTCTGATTGAGAGTTTGTGCTGCAATCAATGAAAACAAGTCAAAATAAAGAACTTCAAGTTGATGTTGCACTGTACATTCAGGCTATTGCTGCTCCTGGAGAAAGAAACCATGTTTTGTGCAATCTGTACTTTTTGGATTATAATACTCTTTTGCATCCATAACTGAGCTGCTCATCAATGCCATTACAAACCCTAACGAGGCTTTGCAGATTTCCATTTCAGAAAGCATGAAGCACGTGAGCCTGCAGCTGCTGCGGCCATGGATACAGTAATGGAAAGAGGAACCGGCACTTCCAAATTTTGAGAGGTGACTCCAACAATAACAATAAATTATCACCATAGTGCAGTAACCACTGTAACCAATGATTCATGTCTTAATGAAACTGGGTCTGAAAAAGACTTTTGCTTTTTCGTATGCTATGAAGGGGCCACAAACATGATTTTAATAAACAGCCTAATCTGCATTACAGGTCAGGCCAGCAGCGAGCAGAGACATGAATTCTGTTCAGTCACCGGGAGGCTTAAATTTTCAAATGTGTGTTATTTCATCCTTCACTGGGTGGAATACTTACAATGAGCTGCCTCAAGGATTTTCTGTGAGTTATGGAGATATCTTGGGATATCTGCGGGGTGTTTCCACATATCATGGTTTAATTACCTCAAAAGAAACATTAAGATTGTTGAATTTGTTTGTGAGACAAATTATTGTAAGGTTCAGTAACACAAATCATCAATTTATCTAATTTTTCTGTTGATTTAAATGGAAATATTTATCAGGGAAAAATACAATCCTGAATGCTGAAGTGCCTTATTTTTGTTTTTAATGATCATGTAATAGACACACCTGGGTGCACTGTTGCCAATAGGGCCATTCTGCTAACAGCAGCTCTTTCGATTTGAAAGACTGAATAGTCTGGCTGCACTTTCTTGAGGAATGTTCATCCAATTATCGCCACAGACCCACACACCTCACACAAAGAGGTAAATAACACTCCCACAGAGCAAAATGTTGTAGATTTGAACTACAGCTCAACAGCAGCTCGGGCATCATCATTTTGTCTTTGTTGTGAACAGACGCAGCATAATAGTGACTTTTGTTCAGGGGCTGGCAAAAGTTCTGTGAAAACCGGAGCAGATTTTGCAAAGAACGCCTCCCTGTCAGCCACCCTGCAAGTCAAGACGCTGGAGTTTAGATTCAGCTGATGTGATTATGTGACAGAAGAGTAAGTGATGCTGCAGAGCTCTGCCTCCCTCTGTTGGCTAGCCATTTAAAACAAGTTGTGTTGACAATGTGTTGGATTAACTGTGGAGCAAAACTGCTAATGATTTAGTGCTTTGTCCAGGGAGAAAAACTATAAGAGAATGAACTGTTTCTTGTGTGTGTGTCTGTGTGTCCCTTTACATGTGTTCATGCAGAAAATGATCTCTGCAACACCTCTAGGTGTGCAGGCGAGTTTCAAAGCTCTCTGTCAAGCAGCATGCAGGAGATTTCGAATGTTCGGATTTAACTTTGATGAAACGTTTTTTTACTAGAAGCATTTCTGCTAATTCAGAATTTTGATTAAAGATTAGGGAAAAATGTAACCGATATATTGTGTTTGTATCCATTGATAGTCACCAGACTTCCAATTAAGCTATAAAACCCTCCTCGGCCATGCATTCACTTGAGGATGCAAAGAAAGTCACGTTTCACATTCAACAGCTGGCAACCATTTTTATTCAATACATATAGGAAATTGTCTTCTTTTCTTAGCATTCAAGCACAATTACTTACAGATAAGTGTCAGTAATCCAGTTAATATCTAACTAGACTAAATGGAATTACATTTGCACAATGCAGTTTCTTACTGACATGGATCACTAGAGGTGGAGGCTTGACAGCATACCCTGTTGTTTGGCTGTGTTCAGATGGATTTTAACAGTTTATAGCCAATCTACATGCTTAAAAACACCTTAAAAGCACAGTAGGTTTGAATTGCACAACTATGAAATGTACTGTAATTGATTTTTTAAATTTACAAATAATCCACAAACGATGGTTTCTGGTTCACATAGATAGACAGACAGATAGTTCCAACATTAACATGCAGCGATGTGGCTTTTCAGTATTTGTGTTTCAGGTGTTGTTGTTTTTTGAAGTACTCCTGTGTGCACAGAGCAAAAACTATCCCACTGTCATTCTGCGGAGATGAAGGGATGACAGCATTTCTGAAAGCGCTGACACCTGCTGACAGATAGATGAGACGACAAGGAAGCGCATCAATCTGAAACAAGAAACGCAGAGAAGGAAGTTCTAATCTGTGCATGTATTTCTTTTCTTTTTTCTTTATTTAGCAGGTTTAAGTTGAGCTTCTTGTTGTTGCTGTTTAGTTATCTCTGATTTGATTATATCCCCACACGCCAATACGTGCATGGGCATAAGCATTTGGACACATGCAGAGAGAGAGGGCAGCGCAGGCCCCTTTAAAGATAGCGTATGCTCAGAGGGCTAAATGTTTTTCACGACCACGTTTGAAGACGAATGATAAGACAAACAGGGTACAGAGACTTGGCAATGTGCCAAAGTGAAGATTAGGACCTAATCTTCAGATGGTTGAATGTGAGAGTAGTGGGGGGAAAAAGCACATCAAAAAAAATATATACTTGATTTATTCAATGTGTCTATTTTTTGGAGACAGTTTGAGGAATTCCTTTTCCTGTTTCATCAAGCCAGCGCCTCAGCGCTACAGAAACAGGGTCTGTAAAGAAAAGGCTAAGCTTTGATCTCAAAGCTTGATCTTTTTTCAAACCAATACGATACCGAGACTGAGTACTTGCCGATACAGAGTACAAAAACCGATACTTCTACCACACACATACAAGTGCATTGAATTGGAAGACAGATCTTATTTTATTCTCTGCCGATAAAAAAATAAAATCTTAATAAAAATGACCACAAACAAACAAACAAACTCCTCGTCAATCCACTGCGCCGTTAAACTGAGGACTGACATCGCGCACACACTGCTTGTCTTTACCTCTTCAGAAAGTTTTAGCACCATTATCTCCCTGATGTATGGCCGGCTGGGAACTTTATATCGCGGCTCGAGTATGCTGAGAAGACGGTGCAATCCTATGTTTTCCACGACCGACAGTGGCTGTCATCCAGAGCAATAAAATGAGTCAGAGCCTCTGTTATTTTAACTGCCTGTGGATTTTTTGTTGCTTTTTCAAAGCCTGAGTTTAAGTTGCCTGTTCTGGTCCACACTGCTGACATTTTGTTTAGCCTAGCTACAGCAGCCTCCAGTTTCTCTTTTTTATCTGGAGCCGCCAGCCTCACTCGCCTAAGTCTGTGCGGTATGTCCCCCTAGTGGCCAATCTAAAAAATTACAACAGAAATGACCAGCCACCCTCTGATAAATGAAATAAGTTGGTATCGGTTAACTTTTACGAGTATGAGTACACACACATTTTACAGTATCGGCCGCGATACCAGTATCGGTATCGGTGCATACGTGTCAAGTATGTAATTTATTGATTCTGCTGTTCCTAAAAAGTACCTGTTGTTTAAAAAAAAATAGCATTAGTATATATTTATTAATACTAGTAATAGCTTATAATATATGCATAAGTAATATATATTAAAATTGAACAAAGAACATTTTTGTTTTCCTTGTTACTTTTATATTAGCTCTTCAAATCTATACTTGCAATTAGTTATATTTCCTGTTTAGCTCTAAAAAAAAAACAAGTCTATTTCACTGGATTTGAAGTTCCTGTTTGATGTTGCTTCAAACTTAAAACCTATTCTTAGTCTATATTTTAGCTCAACAGTAGAAATCAGGGATCTGTGAGTTTGAGCATGGTGCATGACAAAAGTCGATAAAGGCAAGGATCTTTATTCGTTGCACAAACACACAAATGCAATTACTGCCGCGTGATGGTTACTGTCAACACGGACTTTGCACCGAGGAAGACTGAAGGGAGAGGGAGAGCATGTGCAATAAATCTAATAATAGCCAGCAGATGAGTCTATAGGAATGCATTTATCTTATATGTTTAAAATGCTACGTACTTAGTCATTTTCAAGTAAGACCTCCTTATAAATGATAAGGCCTGGATTGTGAAAACTTTGGTCACTTAGTGTCAATTTAAGCAGCCAGCACATAAACAAGGGTTGGAGAACAAAACGAAAGCCAAAAAAAAGCAAAAACTACTATTTTAGTGTTTGCGTGTCCGATGAGAGTTGGAATTTTGTGCTAATTTACTGTAACATGATGTCAGAAGTACTGGAAACTGGAGGTTAGATTTAGAAATGCTTGTTTACCTGCTCTGTCTGTGGCCTGAATTAATGGTATGAAGGGCCATCAAGGGACATTTGCAATGATTTATGATCCCATTAGTTTTGTTTTACAAAATGATCATATGTGCACAAAACAATAGGTTCAGAGTTGGCTTACTTGCATGTTAAGACAGTAATATATTTTTTCCTTGCTGCCGTAAAAGAGATCGGATGCCAAGACAATTCCAGGATGTCGGTGAGTCTCTGGTTTTCTCTCTGTTTAGATTTCTGTTTGAGAGAGAGGGAGACACATCAACAAATACTAGCACGAGAGAAGGAAACCAAGGATGGACTAGTCGCGGCTCTATGTGACTTCCAGATAATTCCTCCAAAGGTCACTCTGGTTATTTGATCAGAGCTATAAACAACTTATTTATCAGTAAAGTTGTGCCCCAGTATTAACTATGTGCATTATTTGCTAATTATGTTATCTCTTTTTTAGCACTTTATGGCTGTAGTTTGTAAAATCTTTGGGGGAAATCTTGAAGAGACAGACACAAGAAGCATTTACAAAATTTAATGCTCAGAGCACAAACTCAACTGTCATTCAGCATTTTCTGTTTAACGGATACAGGTGTGCACATAGCGATAAAAAGGTCCTGAAAGCACAGTGAGCAGCAAAGAAAGCTAATGATTAACATGTATAAATAAAGGGTCACTGTACTGAAATAACACCTGTACTTACTTAAAAAAAAATAAGACAGAACCTGACATTTTGCAGGCACATCTAGTTTCAGCCATCCACAGCGAAAAACACGAACCCTAATTTAAATGTAAAATTTGTCATAAACATAGGAAATGCACTGTAACTGACAGAAGAAAAGTCACTTTTGGCTACAGCTGTGTATTAAGAAATACAGCACACACACTGAGTCAGTTGTGTCCTGCTGTGTAAAAATGAATTCACAGTGTGTTGGCATTTTAAAAAAGTGAAATAACACACATTTTTATTAATACTACTAATATTCCTCTAGCAGAGGAGCTTCTGTCTGTGTATAGTCTGTAGACCTTCTAACCTGCATCTATGACTTGAGGCTGAATCAGTAATGTCTTTATCAAATGATGAATTTTTACTTTATCTTAAGAAACTGTTCCTGATGCCAATTCATAGAGTTGCCCGCTGTACCATAGTCATTTACTTTAACTTAGTATTTAAAAAAAAAAAAAAATTAAAAGCTGATAAAATGTATAACATTGCTATTCACAAGAAACTGCAGTGGTAAAATACTGCCTGATTCAGTACACATTTTTGCCTTTTAGAGAAGAAACAAATACATATACTTTTACGTGAATATTACATATTTTGCACAGAGCTCTGTTCCTGTTAAGTAAATGCGCCTATCTATTGTTTTCATTTGTTTCATCATCTCTGAAGAAATCCCCTGTCTACGACCTTGGCGAAGAGCACAGGATAGGTGTCCCCATCAGTCATGCAACCATATGTTTGTAAGCACTGTCTGGACAACAACTCTCTAAAATAGACTTTTCCATTGAGACATTGTGTTCACTCATTTGGCCTTATTTGGCGGCTTCCACATATAGGCACGTATCAACATCCACAGATTTGTGATAGTTTTATTGCACTGCATTTAATGACATTTGTGTTTGTGTTGTTTTTGTGTTGTTCTTTATGATGTTATTAAAAAAAAAACACTCATACTGTGTGTGCTTCCTGAACTAGTACCTGGCAGACAAGCACAACTCAATAAAAATTTGTTTTTATAATAACAAACTTGCTGTTTAAGATGTGTGCGTGCGTGCGTGCGTGCGTGCGTGCGTGTGTGTGTGGGTGTGTGTTAGACAACCTGCACTTCACAGAGAACATGCTAACTTTATTGCTCCTATGATTGCTATTATGTAAGCCGATGGCAGTTCAGATAAAAATCTAGTTATTTTAAGCTGTGAAAAAAAACAATTGGTAATAAATCATACAAAGAACATGCTGTAACACACGTTTAATTGGAAATGCAGACAGAATGTAACAATGGTTCCAGCTATTTTGGGGTTCCTCTGTATCAACTCAGCCAAATTGAGGGAAAGGTCATCTGGAGAAATTATCAGTAACTAAATGCAAAGTGATAAATTCAGAAACAAAATACAACATGTGTCAGTGAATGTCATTATTTTTAAAGGGAAACCCCCTCCAACCTTAAATCTCATTTAAAAATGTAACAGGGTATTGCATCAACCTGTTACTCCTTTGTTTGTGTTGGGTGGGGCGTTCTATAGTCCTTCAATATTTCCTACTCTGTATCCTCAAACTGCGCAGAAAAACATTGGGAAATGAGATAAACACGCATGCTATGTCCAAGGACACGATACATCCTGTGCAGTGGACGGCAAGGATCTCAAAGTTGAACGGAGGTGATGCTTGGAAAATTCCTTCGGTTCACTGGGGAAAAAAAGGATAAAATTCAAATTATAAAGGTGTAAGGCACACGTGAAGGGCCACGAGTCAATTTTTCCAAAAAATATGAGGCTCATAAAGTTACCTTTCATATATTACTTTTTTTTTTTTTAATCGAAATGGTTCACTGTTAATTTTTTTGGTCAGTACATCTTGACAGGTTCTTGGATAGTAAACTCAAACTACTTGTATGCCAAGATAAATAATGTTAAAATAAACTCTGGATCATTTCACTGACAAAACCTTATTCAGAAAGTGTTGCCTTGAATATATTTTCCTTGAAAAAGTGTCACTGTGTTGAAGTTCTGCCTTAATCAGTACAGGAAGAACAAGGCCACCAAGTTTTTCTTTCCCCCCAAGACAGACAAAAAATTGATTTCAGATGTTTTGACTGTCCTGTTTGAGATCTTTTCCCAAAGTCGGAACACAATGAGAAGTGACAGCGATGATGTGTGAAAGAGAGAAGGCGCCTTCAGCGGAAAAGGAATTGGAAGAATGAGCATGTCTTATTCATTGTAACCGTGCCACCAAACATACAGGCTTTATCATCCAGAGTACACGGATTGTTTTTCAAACCAATGCAATTTAGATTTTACTCTGGCCTGTTTGATGAGGCTGAGTTGTAGTCATAAGAAAATTAAATAACAGCAGGGAGTTTGTGCAATATTGTTTCCTGTAATCGTGCCATAGCCAAGATGCATATGATATGCTTTTGGCAGGCTTACATGGCAGCAAGACCTGCAATTACGCATTTGTGATGACCAGTGTTGGTCAAGTTACTTGAAAAAAGTAATCAGTAACTAATTACTGATTACTTCCCCGAAAAAGTAATCTCGCTACTTTACTGATTACTTTTTTTAAAAAGTAATTAATTACTTAGTTACTTTTTAAAAACACGATTTACAACCTGATAAAGTGATAGATCTTTCAGCCCAATTCTACTCTTTCTACATAATCCATCATAAAATATGTAATCAAATGGAAAATTCCCTTTTTAAAACTTGTTTTATTAGTTTTAATCTTTTAACTTTATGCATCAAGCAAAAATTTAATTATATGCAACATTCTCTGACTGGAAGAAATTTGTTTAATATTTAAACCTATTTTCTGCACATTCCAGCACATAACTTTTTTGTGTGTGTGTTTACACTCACTCTTTCAAATAGATGCAAGTAAAACACAGCAGAAAATAAATAAAATCAAAGACTAGCGGTTTGTAAAGACTAGCGTTACAAGTAACGCATTACTGCCCATCTCTGGTGATGACTGGCGAAGACTCTTTCACATCTTTGTGGAAGAATTTTGGCCCATTCCTCTTTGCAGAAACATTTTAATACAGCCACACCGGAGGGTTTCAGAGGTTGAACGGCCTGTTTAAGGTCCTGCCAAAGCATCTCAATCAGATTTAAGCCTGGACTTTGGCTAGATCACTCCAAAACCCTAACTTTTATTATTTTAGCCATTCAGAGGTGGACTTAGTGGTGTGTTTCAGATCAGTTATTTTCCACACAGATCGAGGTAGGTTTGGCTAGGCTAAAGCAATATTTAAAAAAAAAACAGCTACTGCCAGTGCTACTCTTCAGCCCAGCAAACGCACCTACTGTATTCATTTGTAAATCCAACGTCACTCGTTCTAAAGTTATTGAGAAGTAACATTTGAACTTTGCAGAAACATAAGCAGTAAAAGAATACTGTGTTGACATCTAAGCTAAAGCACAGCCTGCAATATAACAGTTGTTAGTAATAAAGTCATCAGCAACAAGAAACTCATTACCTCCCCTGACTCACCTTAACATGTAATTGTAATGACTGTATTTTCTGAGAACACGATGGATGCATCGGCATAGCACCTTGATGTTCAGCAGTTCTGTGGGTTTAAATTAACAGGTTTGGGTGCTGTGAGAACGTCAACAAATCTGAGCACACAGCTGGACCTTGAAGTGAAACAATACAAATTCTGGATCAAAGGGGGGGTGGGCCATGGCAACTATTTACTGTTGCCTACATTGTAGCTGGGTGACTTTACCAGGTTGCAGTGGTGCAGCGCGGGAAAGAAACATTTAGACGAAGATTTTTTTCACAGTCACAAAACTAACACTGTTCCTTTTTTTGGCTTTTTCATGCCAAAAGAGGCTTTCAGTCCAGCAACCCTATATGTCATGATGAGAGAACCAATCATTTTATCTTTGTTAATTTCTTGCATAAAATACTCTTGGAGTGACAACTGAGCTCAAATTGGTTAGGCTGAGCATGAGTAATTTATGTCCTTTCTTAGAAAGTCATTGCTCCCTTGCTCTCCAGCGGCACTACACCTCTGTGTATGATTAAATACAGAATTATAAATGACAATTGCAGTGGGAATGAGTGGAGTCATGTGGGGATCCACAGGTAGGGTCAACAACTTTGCACATTGTCATTGTAAAATAATTAAAATAAATAATAAAAAATCATGTTAGAGAGCCCAGAGTTCCCTCCTATGGAAAATAGTATGGTCTGTGTGCAAAAAAAAAAAAACAGCTGTACAAGAGCACAATATAAATTGCAATGAACAGCTAAAATATTGTTGCACAACTCAACTAATATGAGTAAATGAAACTACTACTTACTTACATAGTTAAAGTAATGCAAAATAGACTGAGATAGCATGTTTTTGTTAAACAACACAATCAGCAGTTCAAAGGCCAACGGGGAATCCAACTGAAATCAAAGCTTAAAAAGAAATGGTCATGTTCTTGCTTTTAAACAACCAGTCATCAGACCAGAGGACCTGGGGGGCCTCAAGGGTATAAGATGACATCTGTCTATTCAAAGCCCTCAGTCATAAATCATAGCTGCTTTTTTGAGATCGTACAATATAATAAGGTGTACTCCTACTTCTCTTAGTAAGAAGGCCTGATATAATTATCAAAACATTATCACAGAGTCTCTGATCCCCCTCACTAACGAGAGCTCTTTAGAGTTGGATATCTCTAAGATCAAAGAGCTGTGCAATGGGAGAGCTGACATCTGGTGCTGCTACCCACCCACTTTTTCAGCTGCTGGGAAAAGGGGGAAAGGTCAGGTTGAGAAGCAGGTGGGAGGAACCGCAGATATCTGGGCACCGGAGTAGAAAGAAATACAGATGTTTGAGCTCTTCTGAGCACACAGACTCTGTGTAGCTAAAGTGGCTTTTGTTCATAAGAGCATGTTAATACAAGAACTAAAAGTCAAACACAATTGAGATTGCTTAACAACTAAATGTTACTCAAGGCCACATTTCCTGCCTTCCAGAAATCCCATTCCTATAAAACTAAATTGCCTTTGCTAATTATACTGTGCTACCATTGTGATCAGAGGCAGCACTTTATTTTGAATGAAGCAGGGTTTACATTTCAAAACAAAATATCAAGAAAACTGCATGACTACAGGCCATCACAAGCTACAGTACACCTAGTAGTGGTTCCAAGGCTGGGTAAAGGGTTGGGCTGCATCAAGAAGGGCATGCGGTGTAAAATCTGTACCAAGTCTGAACACAGATGGATCCATCTGTTATGGCAACCCCATGGGAATTAAGGGAGAAGCTATGCATGTCAGAGGAGGTGGACGGTGTGCCTACAGAGCACTCAATTTTCACATAAACGTTTTAAAAAAATGTTAGCTTCTACAACAAAAAAAGGGGGGTCGCAATCAGTGATGGGAATAACGGCAATAACGACGGCATGTTCTACAAAAAAAATGTGCTTTGGTGGGTATCTGACGGACAAACACCAAACCAGTTCCACATCACTGAAGTGGCACCATTTTTACAAACCAATTCTGGTTCATCCGTTTCACTCAACGATCTGCTTTCTCCCTTCTCATTCTCCGTTACCGCCATGCTTTTTCGGCCATGTGCGTATGAAAACAAAGGCACTGGCATGCGCTTTTACCCATATTCTATCGCGATATTTCATTTTCTTATCGTTGCCTAACATTGTACCGGTATTACCGTGAACGGTATGATATGGTCCAGCCCTAGTGTTGTGACTAGTTTCGTGTTGTGTGTCAGAACAATGAGGTAACTGCTGTCTCCAGGTAGAAAACATGAGTGATACACCTGCTGCTGTCAGACCTGCAGGCTGTGATGTTCTCCTTTATAGTGGACAGAAATTTTTGGAGTGGCACAAATATTTGTGTGCGCATCTTATTGATGCAGAACAGCTGATTGTTCTGTAAATAGTTTGAAATGGTTATTTAAAAAAGGGTAAAAGGTAAATGGACTGCAAACAACTTTGTTGTTTGCAAAACTTGTGCATAGATTTAAAATTGACAATTTATATTTGCATTTAAAGTTATGAAATATGATTCATTAAACATGTTTGTGGTTGTTACAGTAAAAAATATAACTTTTTCTACTCGGATTTTATGTTTTTTGTCTGATTTTAGATCAATTGTGTTAATACAGTATGTCAAAATGAAAACACAACTGTAAATTCAGACATGTGAGGTTGTGCTGAAAAGAATGACACCAAACAAGGCAAAGTAAATAGTTTTTAAAGGTGAAATGTAGAGGTTTAATCAAAAGTAGTTAAAAATGGCCAATTATACCCTGGACCCCAGAGGGTTAAACGTTTTTTTTTTTTTTAAAGTAACGCAATAGTTACTTTTCAAGTAATTAATTACTTTTAGAATCTTGTAACTCAGTTACTAACTCATTTGTTTTTTGAAGAAGTAACTAGTAACTATAATTAATTACTTTTAGATTCTTGTAACTCAGTTACTAACTCATTTGTTTTGTGAAGAAGTAACTAGTAGCTATAATTAATTACTTTTTCAAAGTAACTTGCCCAACACTGGTCGTGATTGAAAATGTAAATGAAAGTGATATGCAATTAATTTGAATTTATAAAAATGTATTAATTTAATACGTTCATTTATTAAAATCATATATATTCATTCAAACAAGTAAAAAGATTCTCATTTCCTTTAATTGATATGTGATCGTTTTTAAACCCTTAAAAGTATAAATCTTTTTCAAAAGTTTTGAATTCCTTTCGTAAAAGTAAATAACTTCTCGCAGGGTTTTAGCTAGGAGGCTGAGCACACAATGGACAGCTTCTGTATAGCTTCATGATAGGCGAGCTATGATTGCATTAGTACCCACACGTCCAGCTGCGGCTGTTTCAGAGAGAAAGAATCGGCTTCTTGCATCAGATGACAACAGCTAATTAAATGAATGACTAACACAGAAATGTGCTTGTTTGAGTGGGAGGGATGTTTCTACATTCCTCCAGCCTCTCGCTGTATACATATAGGAAACATGCTGCTTTTTTCATACATTTCTGGGGGGGGTTTTCAACAGAAGAGAAAAGTAAAGAAAGTCTCAAGCAAAAGTAATTGTTTTCACACTTCCTAAATGCCAATGTGACTAATAAACCGTTAAGTTTCTTCAAACATTGACATGTTTATGTAACTACTGTCTAATAAACTTGACATTGTCTTCCTGTTGTTGTTAAACTGTAAATCTATATATCCTGTTATGTCTGTCAATGTTTCTATGTACAGTGGCATTTCAAAAGGGGGAGCATGCTATTACAGCTGAGGGTTCTGCTGATGCGTTTTCCTGTTATGTGTAACATGCTTGATGTTTAAACATAGCTGGTTCTAAGACTTTCATCACGTTGTAGCCTATACAATGAAAACCACAGGAGGCCAATATAAGACAATGGATATATTTCCTAATGCCTATTTATAAAATTAGGCCAACACATGAAAAGGGCTCTGGATTTGTATTCTTCAATAGGGTTCTCCTTTGAAGTTGTATTATTGTATTATATATTATGACTGTGTTTGCATTTGGACCTGTTTTCCAGGCATGTTATTTGCATTCTCAAAGCGCTTATTCCTGAATGACAACACACCCTGTGGATTTACAAAGTTGCAGACGAATAATGGATAATGGCAAAGGCATGTGCCTTTCAAGGCTAAGCAAAGTGTCTCAGCACAAAAGCAAGATAGTAAGACTGCAGATTTACTTCTGTGAGAGAGAAAACCAGAGCGATGGAAAGGTCTGCAAGAGTCTGTGATAATGAGTTTTCACATTAAAGACATGCAAAGAAGAAGCCACCAGTCAATGTGATCCAGACAAATTCGGTCACCTTCTTTGGTCAAAGCCCATTTAAAATGCAGTGAGGCTAAGTGGAAAATTGTTCTGTGGGCAGACAAATCAGTTTGAATTCTTTGTGGAAAGCACAGATGTTGCAATTTCCAGCATCCTCAGCAGAGAAATCCAGACATCCCTCTTCACAGCCACCTCTTCTAGCTTATTCAGGGGAACACCGAGGTGTTCACAGGCTAGCCAAAAAATATAATCTCTCCAGCTGGTCCTGGATCTACCACAAAGCCTCCTCCTGTGTGGACATGCTCAGAACACCCCACCCAGGAGGTGCCCAGAAAGCATCCTAGACAGATGCCCGATCCACCTCAACTTGCTCCTTTTGATATGGAGGAGCAGCAGCTGTACTCTGAGCCCTTCTCAAACACTATTGAATGGTACAAGCACTTTATTATAACAATGCATCAAGTGATAATATGAAAATAGTTCACAAGGGCAAAAGCAAATTTCAGCTTATAGATGAGCTAAATACAACTTTATTGTTTAAACTGCCAGGCACAATTTTCAGTATAAAAAAACTATTTCTCATTTCATAATGTGGGAGATCCAGTAAAAGAACAATTGCACAGCAACAAAACTTTTAACATTTACGTTACACCATACTAAATTACACTTACTAAGATGTTTGCAACTTTAATTTCTAGTTATTACAAATTCAAGAAACTGCTTTTATGAATCAATAAACACACAATAAACACAGCCTAAAGACTTCAGCTTAACCGCCCCACCACACACAAAAAAACCTCAAGATGATTCGCCCAGAGAGAGCCTAAAAGGGCAGACATGTGCTTGAGAATTTCACTCCAATCATGTTATGGCTTCCTCTTTAAAGTAAATGCAACTAAAGTGCAGTAATACTTAAAAAGCCACACCCACATTAAGACTCTAATACTGAGAAGGCTGACTGCACTTCCTAATATAACTTGATTACAGAAGCTTCCTCTGGCACAAAAAATGCATCACATATAAAGTGGTAGGTTAGATCAGTGGAAGTATTTCCATTTTCCTCAAATGAGCAACTTCAAAGGCTTTTATTGTTGTCTACATCCTCTATATGATGTATTTGAACTTCTACACTCAGGGAGGAGATTTGGTATAGTTCCATTTTCCATTTTAAAGGTCTCAGCATGTGGCCCAGGTGAAGTCATTCAGTGAAGTGGAAGCCTCCTTCCAATATCATCAGAATGGGCACAGCATCTTTTCATGGGTTTTTATCATTAATAAACCAAATGTGGATGTTCTCATGAAACTGTTATTTACACTCTGATTTACAGTTGATGGAAGTTTTCAAATCTCACAGAGAAACAGAGAGATATACAGTAATCACTGTGTTTCCTCCAGTATCTCTCACCCATGGAGCAACTAAAACAAACATCTGACTTCACATCCAAAATCCATAATCCGAGGTCCCCAGAGAAGAGCTGTTGCTGAGAAAAAGTCGTATTTATACGAATTAATGATAATTTTAGGGTGCTTCAACACATCTACTCTGTCCTGTACTTTAGTATATTTGGGGCTAAAGTCTACTGCATTTTTATGAGTATGAACTTGGAGCACTGTTGCAAAGCAGAGTATAACAATGCAGACCTGCATAAAAGCTAATACCTGGTGTGTTGAGTGTCACACCGTGTGGGTGAAATAGCATTTCACCCACTAACAAGTCACTCTATGTGACAAAACATTTTTAGGTTATTACATATTTTGGTATTTAGTATATTACACAGTTTGAAACCATGTCATATTATTTTTGGTTATTTTGGGGTCCTACAGAAACACTAGACACTAGAAACACTACTTCTTGTATCAAAGCGAATGAAGAAGAGAAGTCAAACGTCATCTATCTCAGGTAAACAGGTTAGCACAAGAGCGTTTGCAGGAGAGGCTGTACACGAGAAATACCTGAAGCATTTTAACCCATTTAATGAAAGTAACAGGGATCAAAGCAATACATGTATTGCCTGGAGGTCTGATTTTTTCAACCACGCTCTGGAATGCGATCTGGAAGGAAGCAAGTTACGACAAATACAGGCTTACAGGGTAATTACACCAATGAATTACAGATTAGGCCAAAAAAATAAAACAACATATATATGTCTAAGCAACCATTAGATGTATCAGACTGAGAGGGTTACTGATTGACCTTAATATATGCACATGATCAAATCACAAAAACCAGGGAGTGATGAAAAATGACCACTCTTTATCAATATGTAAAGTTACAAGACAGCTCTCAGGACTACTTGACCTTATAATTCATAAGGGGGTGTATCATGTAAACAGACTGCAATAAAGAGCAGTTTGTATTTCAAAGCTGGTTTAATTCAGTATTTGGAAAACATTGTAATTGTGGGGCAGGACACAGAAATCCTATAACCTTAAAGAAGTGCTTAAAAGCCTAAAACTAATGCTTACAGAGGGAATATACTTTCACCCAATAACACAGTGTGTCATGCTTGAGAAATGTCACTGGCGCAAAGGGAATTCACATGATCTCAAAGCGGCAGCACCCACTGCCACCACTAATAGCTGTTACTAGTAAACTACATTCAGTTCTCCATTTGATCAGTCACTGTAGTGAGTCCATGTCTAATTTTGCCACTCCAATAACCCCATGACAGGATTACTGCAGAGACTGGGAGTCGTTAGCGTCATGTGATAAATGCTCCTGATTTTAGCTGGATTTATTGTGCCTGTGAGATTTAGTATAAAACAAGTGAACAGCACGGAAATCCTGATGCGTTATCCTGACTTCCATTAGCAGATCACAGATTTCCTAAACCAAACTCAGCGCTCTTGGTGCCTTGCATTCCTACCGCTGCATATGAAAAGCAGAAGAAACCCAAAAAGATTTTGCACAGCATATGTTGTCTGAAAAATCTAAGTATACACAGCAGAGGATGCTTGCATTTGTGAAACTTCGATTTGACCTCACATGAAAACTGTGTTCTCAGGAGTTTCAGGGTCATCCTATAAAAAAACACCTGGCAGGTTTTTTTCACAGATAGATTTCAGCCACTGTGGGAGTGAATGAATACGCTCTCCAAAGGCCTTCTATGGCGGTGTACACATACGGTAATTGAAAAGCAGCAGAATCTGTGTAATATGCAGCAACGTATAGAAAACGCATTTCACATACTGTGATTTCTGCATCTGGGAGAGGACACACCTTCAATTTTCAAGGGATGTTAAACAGATGCCTGTTATGGATGGATATGCACGCTGGCCTGATGTTATTCAAAGGCAGAGCACCGCAGCCAGCAAAACAAATGCCCAAAGGGATAGTGACAGATGATGGACCTCAATTTATATCAGGTGAATTTGAGCTATTGCTAAAGTTGAAAGCAGTCAGACATCAATAATTCATTCCACTGCCCAGCCTCAAATGTGTTGGCAGGAAAACTGCAGTAGCAAAAAAACATCTCCAAAAAGCAAATAGACCAGCTGGTGGTTTGTGTTATTACAGCACTGTGTTGCTAATTTGTTGTTATGTACACAAACATATAGAGCACAACTACCAAGAAAAGAATAGCCGTTTCTGATAAAAGAGGCCTATGCTAGACCGTCTCTAGTAAAAGCAGAGGTATCTCAAACTGATCTCATCACTGCCGGTAAAGGAAACGGGAACATGTGATGATATGTAAAATGGGCTTTGTATACAAAGAGAAAAATCTGGGTTCATGAACACACTGGAACAAATGCTGGAACCGACTCAGATAACAATGAGATTATCATTGAGGAGCATACACCAGAGGACTGTCAGAACTCTGTGAAAGCTTTCAGGGGGAATGTGTGCCTTCTTCAGTAATCGGAATTATTGGATTAAAGTCTCACCATATGGACACAAGGCTGATAAATGGAATAACCTGAGTGTCTGAGCCAGCCTTGAGCCATTCATTGTTTTCCTTGTAATTTTTTTTCCAATATGGCATGGTGTCACTGAGTTTGCATCACTCGTCTGACTGTGAACATCCCCTTTACAGAGAATTGGATGAATGATGTGTGGCCCAAAAGACAAAAACTACTCATGTGATTCATTGTTTCCTCATTTTGCTAACTCCATACGTTTTTTTTCATAAAATTTTAGTTTACTTTTTTTAAATAATGTATATGTATATTTATGTATATATAAATATATATTTACTGCTCAAAAAAAAAAGGAGGCACTTTTTAATTCGAGTGAAGCATAAGTCAGTTAAACATCAGGGATGTTGATGTAGCAGAGTGGGCTGTTAATCACTTTTAGCTGCTTCACCAAATTAGACTGAAGGAACAGTTGGAGCAGATATGGAAGGAAATTTCAATGTGATCCCAGTGGTACAAGGAGCATTAGGACCTTTAACCCCAAAACTGGAAAAGTGGTTTCAGGAAATTCAAAGCACAACATGGTAAATGGTAAATGGTCTGTATTTGTATAGCGCTTTACTAGTCCCTAAGGACCCCAAAGCGCTTTACACATCCAGTCATCCACCCATTCACACACACACATTCACATACTGTTGATGGCAAGCTACATCACCAACATCAGAGGTCTCAGTCAAGAACAGTGCAGTGCTAATAATGGCTAAGATACTGCGCAGGACCCTCAAACTCCCAGAGCTCGAGGATCATATATATGAAGCGAAATTCCATCTTATTTTTTAACAATTATATATTTTTTGTCAATTTTAGGTTATTCACTAGAATTTGGAATCACAAATGTGTCTTTTTCTAATTTTGACGTTTCATTTGACCTTTGTCTTTTATTAGGTGTTTCTAGGAAGCACTTTGGAACACTGGCTTTGAAAAGTAACGGTTTTTTAAATGGTTTAAACCAGGAAATGTGTGTGATGCAAGCTTTTATTCTTAACAACTTTTAAGAGCAACCTACTTTGCTCTGTAGGCCAGACCAGTGGAATTCCCCTTTTTGTCAGTGTAAAAAAGTTCAATTACTCATTTAATCCTTGAGATATCGTAACATAAGAAAAAGAAGTCCAAGCAAGCATTGGTTTAAAAAGTCACCTAGATAATGAAAAAAAGCTATCCATTTTAGTTTAATTTCTGCCTCAGCCTGTAGTTAGGCTGTCTTCCCACAACTGTAGTGGAAAGTAAGGCATGTTTATGGAAAGTAGTCCAGCAGCCTTTAGCTCACGGTTTAATTAAATAGAAACAAATTTATTTGGGTTAACCACTTCCAGCTCACTGCGGAAACTACTATCTTATCTGCCCTTGAGCAAGGTGAAGGCCTTTTAACATAAAGCAGTAGCCGGAAGTGTTGCGCGTGTATATGAGTGAAATGATATCCGTCTGGCTCTGAGCTTTTTGAATCAGAGCACGAGAAAGTGGACGACTTATTGACTCACCATGTTTTCTGGTGTCACAGATAGCGCTCAGATTACACATAACGAGAAACGTAACCACCTTCAGTCACATACAGTGAAACCGCGTTTCAGTTTTGGAGCAGTTGCCTGCAGCTGCGCTAACAGTGATACGTTTAGGGTTGCTCAGCATGTGGTGGTGCGTTCACGGGGCGCACGCCCGCGCACACACCCTTGCTGGCTCGTAAACCGTATCAACCAATCGGCGCTCCCTCGTGAGGAGGGAGGGAGAGGTTTTACAGCCTGCTACAAATACTCGTGGCACATGTTTTATTTTAAGGTCGCCGCTTCAGACCGACTGAGAGGAATGGGGACCTCGTGGTAGTCAATAAATAAAACTTTTACTATCACCAGCAAGTCACAAAAACTTCCTCGCAGCTCTCTGTAATTTTGGAAAACTAAACACTCAGCACCTTTGAGATATAGCCGTGAAGAAACTTTTCTGCAACTTTTTTCAGTAAGCCAAAGAGGGGAAAAAATTCTGTGTCTGCAGTGGGGAAACGTGGGGACATTAAAGTGTCCATCCATCCTTCAAGAGTCCCGCTCGCATCTCTCTCTTCCTGCCACTTGCCAACATGACACGGAGATCGTGTACCATTTACGTGGTTGGGATCACCTGCGCCGTCCTGCTCGCGGTTGGGATTGGCTTGTTTGCAGGGCAAGTTTTCCGCACATTAATGAACAACCGCCTGAAAAAGGTAAAGGGAAAACACACACACCGTTATATTCTTCTACTTTTTAAAGCTCACGTGCATGCATGGCTGCTTGAATGAGTGATGACGTGCATTTTCCCCCCTGTGAATGGGCTAATTGTTTACAAGGAGAGTGTTGAGAATGATGAACACTGAAATGATGCCATTGTCTGTGTGCCTGTGTGTGAGACCCTTACTCATTTGCATACCCTCCAATTCTCTTCACACTTTCCAACATGAGCTGTTTTTTCCTGTTGATTTTATTGCATTCATTGTTTTATTGGTCATTAAAATAAAGTAATGTTTTATTTATCCACATCAGAAACCTAGGTGGATTGCGCTGAATAGAAACAAGAGTAAAATAGTTGTTCAGCGACTGTTCAAACAGACAGTGATGGGCTATGTGTCTCAGAAGGAGTAGCTGCGTAAGGTGGAGGGGGGATGGGCCAAAAATGGGCTGTTATGGGTTAAGTAGCCTGTACTATGCAATCAGCACTTTCTCTTCTCTACAGTTACATAGCCTCAGTCCCAGTTCCTGTTGCATGAGCACACACATGACTATAAGTACTTCTTCCTAGGAAATGACTGATCTAAAGAAATTCCTATTGATCTCTTATATTGTGATATGTATATCTTGTCCCAACAAGTCACTCCTCTTGTGCAAACAAGTTACTTTCTTGTCCACACAAGATAAGAAGTCAACTCAAACGTAACAACATAACTTTTCATTGACTTTAAATTAAGTGTAACAAGTTAAGATGCCGCAGCCACTCTAAACTAAAATATTAGCTGTGTAAACTCTGTTCAACATCCCACACCAGTGCAATGGGTAAGATAGAGCAAGTTTGGATAACTTGCAATTAATATGCTAATATGGAACTGCCATGCAAAGCTAATGGACGTCATGGCGGTAATTCTTCAGAATTAGTTATGTGCTGTGGACTGGCCTACAAAGTTTTACTATCCGCCTTTGTGTGTTTGCCGAGTAAAATCAGTCCCACCTTTGGCCATCAACGACTGTTGCCAGTGATGATTAATGCCCTTAGTGGGGATATTAAAGATTGAATTAGTAATATGTGGAAAAATAATAATGAATACCTTTTGTAGTTCCCGGTATCATTTTTAGCGTTCTGTTTTTAATGTTAAATCTTCCTACTTTGTTTGTCATGGCAGTGACAAATGTGGAATTCATGGAGTTGGTTCTGATATTAGCTAATCTAACTATGCTAACTACAGTTTACGCTGGTCAAAAAAGTTAAAGGAAAATGTTTAAGTCAGAGTATAGCAATCAGTTAAGTAGCAAAAGGGGTTGTTAATCAGTTTCAACTGCTTTGGTGTTCATGAAATTAACAACAGATGCACTAGAGGGGTAACAATGAGACAACCTCCAAAACAGGAATGGTTTCACACGTGGAGGAAACAGACATTTACCTCCTCATCTTTTCTGACAGTTTTTTCACTACTTTGGCGTTTGGCTAGAGTCAGTGTCACTACTGGTAGCTTGAGGTGATATGATGACCCTACAGATGTTGCACAGCTAGTCAAACTCCTCCAGGATGGCACATCAATACGTACCATTGCCAGAAGGTTTGCTCTGTCTCCCAGCACACTCTCAAGAGCATTAGGAGTAGGAGATTCCAGGAGACAGGCTGTTACTGTAGGAGAGAGAGCTTGAATCTAGATAAGCTAGAAGGTCCTTAACCCATCAGCAGGACCAGTATCTGCTCCTTCGTGCAAGGAGGGACAGTTTCAGCACTGCCAGATTACCTACAATATGACCACCAGCAGGCCACTGGTGTGACTGTCTCTGACAAAACAATCAGCAACAGACTTTATGAAGGTGGGTCCTTTTAGTGGGTCCTGTGCTCACCACCTGGCACTGTGGTGCCTGATCATTACCAGAATTGGCAGGTCCATCACTGGTACTGTCTGATTTCCACAGTTGAGAGCAGGTTCACCTTCAGTACATGTGAGAAGGAGGAGAAGCTGCAGAGAACATTCAGCATCTCTAGTTTGGTGGTGGGATAGTTATGGTCTGGGGAGACTTATCCATGGGGGGAAGTGTTAAATAATTAATTTACTTATTTATAGAACTTTCTATAAATGCAGTGTATGTGTTGTCAGTGCTGAGAGGACGTTTTCCACCTGTGTTTGTGGGTTCCTTTTTTTTTTTGTTCAAGTCAGTCGTTGTGAATTATAAAAGGTATCTTGCACAAACTTTGCAGTGAAGGTTCCTCAGTTGTGTTTTTAGCTTTACTGATGCATTAAATTTCATCAGTGAGAGGAAGAGTAGTACATGCTTTTTAGGGCTGCCACAAACGATTATTTTGATAGTCGACTAGTCACCGATTATTTTTGCGATTAGTCGACTAATCAGATCATGCATCCATTGGGCTTACAGCGTACAGCTCATTGCACCAGTATGCATCTGCTCTTATATAACTATCATTAGCTTACAGCTTTAAGTGCTAACTAAAAATAAAGACAAGATGATAGTTTATTAAATTTTAATGGAATTTGCAGATTGTTTCGGTGAAGTTTAATAAACTCCTTGCTATCTAAAATATAACAGGACACGGGAGTATCTTGTGAGCATCTCACACTTCTGATAATCAGTTGTCTGCTTGACGTTTATTCAGCTGTGTAAAAACTATAACTTTGATCTCAGCCAAACCGATTTACTCAGGAACAAATAAAATACAAAAAAAAGCCAAATAATAACATTTTTAAGTTATCTAAGTGACTTATGTATGTTTAACCTGAGTAGCGAAAGACGGCGGTGGGTTTGAAAACGATTTGCTGGGAGTCCGGTGTTCTCACGGGCTCTAGTGAGCCTTGCCCCCGGCTAGCTATTGAGCTAGTGGGTAACAGACGTCTCCGAAAACGTCGGCGTGCTTTTGAAAATATGTGGTGTCTTGATAAACTGAACAGATATTTGAGGCTTACACAGCTACATTATCGCCTAAAAATATGTTAAAAGTTTATTTTGTGACCCAGAAAGAATAATAAGAGTAATATTAAAACTAACTAGCTGCCGCCATTGGCTGTATCCCAATTCAGGGTCTGCAGGCTTAAAGTACGCATTTCAAGGCCGATTACGTCACAGCGGCGCGCCGAAGGCTGTCCCAATTCGAAGGCTGCTCGAAATGCGGCCCTGAAATGCGTCCTTCATTTCCCTGAATTTTAAGGCTGTGGCAGTGTAGACTTCGTGGCCCAACATATCCCAGAATGCATAGCGCGGCGGTGGGTGTGGATAATTTTGCCGGAAAAAAAACGGCGGATGAGGGACGCCCGAAGAGTAAACTTTAAGTAAGTACTGAATATTATGTCACTTATTTATGTGCAAATGTTTAATAACGAAGAACATTAAAACATTACTGTTGGCCACATGTCGGCAAAGTTATGTGACATTAGTGACGTTTGTACTAACTTGGTTTTATAGCCTTTACTTTAAAATATACACCGTTCAATAGCTGTCCTTAATCTTACAGAGAATGATCAAAGCTCATGT
Organism: Haplochromis burtoni; assembly: GCF_018398535.1. NCBI lineage: Eukaryota > Metazoa > Chordata > Actinopteri > Cichliformes > Cichlidae > Haplochromis > Haplochromis burtoni. The sequence continues at coordinate 313,005 of NW_024582384.1, read as the reverse complement.
AGAAACAAACAAACAAATGAACAAAAGATTTTCTCCTTCATTTCTGTCAAACAAAGCTGTATGACACGTTTCCAGTTGTTAGTATCATGGTTGCTAGGCAACCTGGACAGCGCAACGGAGGCTAGACCGTCCCATTTCACAAGCCTCGCACTTCCGGCCTTAGCGGTCTTTGAGTACGCGGCCCTTGAGGATCGTTGAGGCTGCGTACTTTAAGGCTGCAGACCCTGAATTGGGATACAGCCATTGTTGGAAACTGAGCTGGGCTGCGCTATGAATTCTGGGACAGAGCTACTTCTTCTTCTTCGGGGTTTAACGGCAGCTGGCATCCTTGTACATGCAGTGCTGCCATCTTCTGTTTCAGTCCATTATTACACTCTTAAATCCTACTACTTATTCCTGTGTCTTTTGGGATCTTACAAAGCTTCAAACGATGCGTCGACGATTTTGATAGTCGACGTAATCGTGATTAGTCGACTAATCGTGGTAGCCCTAATGCTTTTTTACTGTTGCTTATGGGAAACTCATACTTAGAGCAATGTTAACATCAAAATTGTCACCCACACAGACCCCAGTCAAGTCATCCCGTTTCAAGAGTTTTGTGGGTTTAGAGGATTCTTAGATGGTTTATCTTGAGTACCAAAGGTGAAAAGGTCAGAAGGACACAACTACAAATAAACACACTGTCAGGGCGTCGTGCATTCAGTGAATTTATGCTTATTCAGTGAATTTATGCTTATTCAGCTGCCAGTCATAGTTCCTAGAAAAGAAAATCAGAATTAGCAGGTCATGCTTTTAAAAATAATCTGTATTGGCCAAGAACATTGCCATCTGTGCATCTTCAAAAGAAAGTTTGCATTCTCAACATGTAGAATAGCTACTGTTTTCACTTCCTTTAACTCTTGTTTTTTTAGCCATTGTGTTTCGTAGTACATTGAACAATGGTCTTTGATTTCTAAATGTTTTAATTAATTAAAGCTAACTGAAGTGCTTAGTCTTGCTGCATAAGCTTAAAAATGGGTCAGAAACGTATCAAATTGGACGGGTGCATTGAATGCAACAGTTTTGCGATCAATGTTTGATCCAGAATCTGCCCAACATTGAAAACATTTGTATATCTTTAGTCACTGAGGTCCAGACATTTCGATGATTTCCAACATTTCAGATGGTGGAAAGTAGTGGAGCTTTCCCAAAAGGTTCACTTTTCCTTAATAATAGTGCAGACATGAAAGACCCATTGGCCCACAGTCAGTATTCTCATATGGCACACCTTCATGCTTGTTTTCATATCAAGACTTCATAACAGGTATCAGATTATTCTTCGCAGACAGTCTCATGGCTGACTTTAGAGGTCGACAACCATATGCAAGACTTTCTATTGATGATGTGAAAATTTTCATTTTCTTTGACCGTTAGGCTTGGTGTGGAAACAGTATGTTTGCACTGAAGCACCGCAGCAATTTCCTAATGTTGTAAACCCGCTCAACATTTGGCAATAAAACCCTTTCTGATTCTGATTCTGAAAATGGAGAAAAAAACAAAAAGGTAATGAGCTGAAGATGAGCTTCTGCAGTTAGTATATTTTGATCACAGATGTCACAGAACTGATTAATGTCATTAAATTATTTTCACGCTTGAACAAGAAAGTTGTCAGAATTTTTAGTCGTCTGTAACGTCTTTAGTGGCTAAATAACACAATTATGTGACATTTATATTAATCAGTAGCACGTCAGTTACAGTGATAAATATACTTTTGACTCAAAGTCTGGAGCCTTAAGAAAATCTCTATGTAAGTGGATTGCACAGTAGCTCTTTCTAAAAGAGGTTTAGGTACTTTAATGCCCATTAGTAAAACTCAAGTACAGTCAGTTTCTAGTCCAGAACAAAACAAGAACATACAGGCCATTAAGTTATTGAGGTCAAGAGACAAGGGGGAGGGTTGGTGGTTACCGTTATTCTGAAGAGGGGGGTCTGGGGGTCCTACTACATGCCTTGTAGTTAGGGCTGCCACAAACGATTATTTTGATAGTCGACTAGTCACCGATTATTTTTGCGATTAGTCGACTAATCAGATCATGCATCCATTGGACGTACAGCGTACAGCTTATTGCACCAGCATGCATCTGCTCTTATATAACTATCATTAGCTTACAGCTTTAAGTGCTAACTAAAAATAAAGACAAGATGATAGTTTATTAAATTTTAATGAAATTTGCAGATTGTTTCGGTGAAGTTTAATAAACTCCTTGCTATCTAAAATATAACAGGACACCGGAGTATATTCTCGAGCATCTCACACTTCTGATAATCAGTTGTCTGCTTGACGTTTATTCAGCTGTGTAAAAACTATAACTTTAATCTCAGCCAAACCGATTTACTCAGGAACAAATAAAATACAAAAAAAGCCAAACAATAACATTTTTAAGTTATCTAAGTGACTTATATATGTTTAACCTGAGTAGCGAAAGACGGCGGTGGGTTTGAAAACGATTTGCCGGGAGTCCGGTGTTCTCACGGCTCTAGTGAGCCTTGCCCCCGGCTAGCTATCGAGCTAGTGGGTAACAGACGTCCGAAAACGTCGGAGCGCTTTTGAAAATATGTGGTGTCCTGATAAACTGAGCAGATATTTGAGGTTTACACAGCTACATTCTCGCCTGAAAATATGTTAAACGTTTATTTTGTGACCCAGAAAGAATAATAAGAGTAATATTAAAACTAACTAGCTGCCGCCATTGTTGGAAACTGAGCTAGGGCTGCGCTATGAATTCTGGGACACAGCTTCTTCTTCGGGGTTTAACGGCAGCTGGCATCCTTGTACATGCAGTGCTGCCATCTTCTGTTTCAGTCCGTTATTACACTCTTAAATCCTACTACTATTCCTGCGTCTTTTGTGATCTTACAAAGCTTCAAACGACGCGTCGACTATTAAATCAGTCGTCGACGATTTTGATAGTCGACGTAATCGTGACTAGTCGACTAATCGTGGCAGCCCTACTTGTAGTGTGTACTATAGTTTAAATATTCTTGTTTTATTGTCAGAGTACAATTTGGGTTACTCCTTTACACAGTGCACAACTCTGCTTGGATCAGCTGAGTTTTGTGATTGTGCTCTATCTAGCATGTTTTCCAAACAGAGAAGTTGCAGAGTATGCTGGTTAACAAGGTACAAGGTCAACACACATAACATAATGTTGCTACTCAGATATTAATTGATACTAAAAACAATTACTGATGCACCAGTCATTTCCAGCAATATTGATGCCAACAGTGTCATCATCACCTCCTTTATCTGACACATAACTTGACAACCACACCCAGACAAGCAGGTGCAACGCCCTCGCTTTCGCTAGCAGATAAATACATGAAGAGCAGCAAAAAAAACTTGGTGAAGCATCATAAAGCAGTGGCTTCTTCTTTTGGATTAGCCTTTTAGTTTATGTCTGCAATATCTGTTTGTTTGTTTGACTGTATGCTTTTCATACAAGTTTCACACAAGACAGATACAAACTTAAAGCAATTTTTATATATATATAAAAGATGTATCGAGGTGACATAACTCAAGTGAGCTTCTTACCCTCTGGCATTACTGGACTGAAAGTGAAGTAATCTGTCTGTAAAAAGTAGTTGAAAAAATGTCTTTGTGTCTTGCATAAAGTAGATGTCCAAATCAACTATGGTTTGCTAAGATGAAATATGTGTAGAGGTTGGAGCAGTAATTTTTATAACTTATCCGGTTGTTCAGTCTGACGTCACTAGCCGTGTCTGGGCCTGAACTCCGCTGCAGGTCCATATATCAAACGATCACTATGGCATTACTGAGAGTTGAAAAACTGTCTAAAGTCTTTCATCTTTAATAAAATGATCAGCGTTCTGCTCTACCAGGTGTAACAATTGAGTTTAACATCCAGGCATCCATGAAAACGGAATTTATGACATTTAACGGAGTTATAAGTTAACAGGAAGTTAGCTCGCTAGCTTCTATCTAAATACAATATAGCATGTCCTGACTGCGGGGTTTTGGAAACAAATTAAACAAATTAAAATTAATTAATCCGGTTTTGGACCGGATTGTTTATGTAAACACATGTTCATATGTAAGTGTTCAAGCTCAAAATGAAAATGTTTGCATTTTCCCAGATGAACACTCTGGAATTTACCCAGGAGTTGCTATATATGATCATTGTTGTGGCTTCAATGGTCACATTAATTCATATCAAGTCCTGTTAAAACAAGAAATGAAAGTTTTGCAAAGTACACCATGTTTCATAAAAGAATTCTTCTTCACTTGTTCAAGCAAGTAGATAGATGTTTGTTAATAAAATGGCTGGAGAAGATATCAAGTTTCATTTTTAAGTGGAAACTGGAAAGAAGAATGTATCTGTGGGAGTGACACAAGCATTTAACTCACATGGAGACATACTCAGTTATCTGCTAGTTTGGCAATATGATATATTTCAGCTGTGTCAAGTTACTGCCTTTTCCACATTGCACCAGCATGAAGGGTCTCTTCCCATGGATACCCTCCCAGCAGTAGACTCTCTTTGTGTGCTAAGCCTCTTTCAGGTTGAAAGATTTATTGGGAAACTGGCTGGCAGCCTCTCAGCTCATATGTGAGTCAACCAGGGTCAGTATAAGTGACCCACTGGTGAAGTGATAATGAAAAATGACTGATTCCTGAAAGGAAATTTCACCATCATTACCATCTTCACTATAGTTTCTGACTGCTGTCTCGTCTCTGGACTTTCTTTTGCTTAGTGGTTTTATTTTGAAAATGTTAACCTGCTTAATAAAGCTGGTGAAGGTGCACAACTTGCAAGTAAAATAAGCTTATTTGTATATTAACTTAGGGAAATGTTGTGGCCAAGTCATACTCATGTAAACCTCGTGAACCTCTTTGCAGTGTGAGGGGAAAATCTTTCACTTAAGAATTTAAACATAAATATTTAATTCTGCACCACCACGATGCTTCCTTCCACAAGTTTTACATAAAATTTAGAGGTACGTGTTGCACGGTCATCAAAAATGTCTTCAGCTTTACTGGAATGAATTGTCGCCCTTTAAGCTTTACGCCTGTGATCACTGCTTTATTTTGAATTCTTAATTCGATATATTTAGTGTTGAGCCAAACAAAATTCTGTCCCGGATAGAAATATTTGTGAGTATAAAGCTATGTACGTGACACGTGAAACGAATGTAAACGGTGAATGTAACATTGAATTCGCAGTGGGATGATGAAATTAATTAATATATACAAAAATATGATTTAAATTTAATTTATGAATATAAATTTAAAATGCATGGATGTTAGTAATTGCTGTATGTGTGATGATGTCTGTGCAATAGTGATGGGTTGGTAGCGAATGAAATTGCTGTTAGAGCAGCCGGCTCCTTATCACGAGCCGTTTGTTTTGTTTTGTTTTCCTTTCTCTCACCCGCTCGCACTTTTTTCCGCTTCACTCAGCGTGCGAGCCTTGTGCTTTACGCTGGGAAGAGGGGGGAGGGGCGGTAGTTACACTCAGTAGCACAGGAACAGAGCAGGAGCAGTGTTGCCAACTTAGCGACTTTGTCGCTATATTTAGCGAGTTTTCAGACTTTTTTAGAAAAAAAAAGTCGCTAAAAAAAACGTGAAAACGTGTATCGCTTTTACTCTCAACAAGCAGCGGGTGCTGTAACGCAGTCAGTTCTTCTTTTACTCTTTTACTCATATGCTGTTTTGTGGATCACAAGGTTTAAAACTACTTATAAAGACACACACAAAGTAACTCCACCAAAGTGCCTATTTCGGGTCACTTTTGCCAGTCCAGGGCCGGGTAAAGGAGCAGGGTTGGAATTGTGACATTAAAAAAACAATAATTGCTAAAAGAAATTTAATTTGTAGTTCTAAATAAACTCTAAATGCATTTAGGACGTTTTTTACTCACTTTATGTCTCTTCCACGATGTTATTTCTCTCTCCAACAACATAGGTTACAATTAGATTAGCATGACCAATTAGCGACTTCTAGCGACTTTTAGGACAACCAATAGCGATTTTCTTTACTGAGGAGTTGGCAACACTGAGCAGGAGGGAGCCAGGGACAACAACATCACATTAGAAAGGTATAGTACTCATCCACAACTATTTTCAGTTGCGGATGATAAAGGATACAGAAAGTTTATTCATGCAGGCCCATATGACAGAGAATGTGCATGTTCTTTTTGTTTTCATATTTTAATTTATATTTAATTGTGTTGTCGTTTGCAGTGTTTTGTGTTGTTTCACTTTAAATTTGTAAAAGGTATAGCTGAAAATTTAAATAGTTAAAAGTTGAAATGTGAATAGTTGATTTTTGTATTATATGATTTATTTATTACATTTTATGTGGAGTGAATAAATAAAAGTATATTTACGGTGGCCCCTACAGACAAAGCGCGTACAAACCCTGAAGCACGTACAAACTCCAAAACACGTAAAAACTCAGAAGCACATAAAAACTAAAACACGTACAAAAGACAACAGAAGTGCTCCAGGATGCTAGGGCACAGTGTTGAGCGTTTGTTACCTAGTGGCTACACAAGCCAGCAAGTACCAACGACCGGATTTGGTGTGTGGTAATAACAGGTAAATGAACTTTTTTTTTTTAATTATTTGACTATATATGAATGCTTGTGTATAAATACACAAACAATACACATATGCTTTCATGCTTTTAATTGTGTAATTTAAGTGATCTAGGTAGCTCTGTTTTGGAAGTTCAGTTCATGCTAGAAATGTGTTTTGGAGTTTGTATGTGCTTTTTGGAGCTTGTACGTGCTTTGTCTCTAGGGGCCACCGCATATATTTATATATAAACATATATAAATAAAACCACTTTCTTTTTTTACATTAGTAATTCCTTTTGTGCATAATTTTATATTATTGTTACTAATAAATTAATTAAAGCAACAAAACAACCTGAAGAGCTGGTTCAGAGCCGAAAGAGCCGGTTTTTTTTAGTGAGCCGAGCCGAAAGAGCCGGTTCTCTAAAAAGAGCCGGAAATCCCATCACTACTGTGCAAAGTTTTGCTCAGATTGGCCCACCCATTCAGAAGAAAATATATAGATATGTCTACACACATATACTGAAATCATTATACTAAGATTTAAGTTGCAGGATTGTCCCAAAGTCAAACTTCCATCCTTTGGTTGTGTTTGTGCCAAACCATAATTCTTCACTTCTGCAGTTTGATTGCAAGTGGGTTTTATGGACAATAGAAAACTAAATGGACCTTGATATAGTCTCGATGGTTTAAATAATATCAGGGCTGGTCTACAGTTCTTTGTTTGGCTTTGTTGAATCTTTTAACCACTACTGAGGCAAACCCATTTAGAGCCTACAAAGCCTGTGCACCATGACTGGAGGACTTAATGAATACCGTGGCCTCTTGCTGTGCCCAGTGTTGTTCACATCTATGTATGTGAATGTCTGCACATCAAAGCACTAGCTTTAAGTGTATTTATGTAATCACCTGCTGCATGTGTTTTCATATGGGGAGTGGTGTAAGGAAAGCAGTGGTAGATACTGAGATAAGAGGGTTTTTTCTGTTCCTGTTTTCCATGTATTTTAAGTGCCATGCTGGGAGGTTTACCCTATTGATTGTTCAAAGCATGAAATAAGATGACATAAAGACCACGCTCTCCCTTCCTCAATCTAAGGTGACAGCTTTATTGTCCTTGGCCACTCAGCTAAACCTTTGTCTCTGATCAAGTAGAGGGGACCGCAGAGGAAGAGGGGGGAGGAGGAAGAGGGGGTGAGTATTCCCCTAAAGCATCGAGCAGTTCTGGACCTATTTCTCCAGCTATTAACTTTAAGATAAATCTGACACAATTAGGCCAGAGTGAGATTTTCTCTTAATGTTCTCTTGAAAGAAATGCTAATCCTCTCAGAGCCTTCAGTTTTTTGCCTCTTTCTTTGCCAGTATCTCAAAATGTTCCTGCTACCAGCCAGCGCATCGTTGTCCGCAGGCAATGACGTTTGCTGTGAGAATGAAGCAGGATAGTTGCCTGTGTTCCACCTCCAGGGCCTCATAAGGGCTCAGTACTGAGGAATGTGGCTCAGTTCATTAAGGCTGGAGTTCTGCACAAACAGTGTGCATCCAGCTTTCTGCATCACATGATCGGTTAGCGGATCTCCCCCAACTGCCTGTTGCCACAGGCAACCGCTAACAATTGGAGCAGTGGAAGGGCCTCCCCTCATACCATTCATGTGTACAGTCAGTGTTCTTGTTTTTGCCGCTCAGACAGCATCTCCCCTCCACGACCCCCTACGGATGATTTGTTGTTACTATTTGTTTTTACTAGGAGCACATTGTGGAAACTTCATGTTCAAAATGTGTTGGCTGTTGCAAAAGTTTCCACTTTGTGCAGGAAATCACCTGAAAACCACATACAAAAATGATGTCATACTCCATATTGAATAGAAAAATGTTTTAATGCAGTATGTAAAATGTGCAGTCAGCATTTTTATATTAATTACTCCCAAAAGATTTGCTTTTCACAACCATATTTGTGAGTTTGAATTATATATGATGATGAGTTTTCAACTAAAAAGTGTTTCTTATGTCTCAACAGGAGATCGTGTTGGTAGAGGGCAGCCGCGTGTTTGACTCATGGAAAAAACCTCCCCCTCCTGTCTACATGCAGTTTTACTTCTTCAATATGACCAATCCAAAAGAGTTTCTTGCAGGGGCAAAGCCAGAAGTTAAACAGATTGGACCCTACACGTACAGGTAAGAAGCAGGAGCAGAACTTGTCAACTTCTTGTTGACATGAATGTTAGCAAACAGATGTTTATGGTGAGTGTAAAAAAAAAACAAAAAACAAAAAAAACGTCTTCTAAGAAATCACTGAAATCACACAATCTGGTAAATGTGCTCTGGGTAGAGACCGTAAATAAAAGATGGATGTAGCCACGGGGACATGACAAGTACCTTTTTGACTCAGGCTACGTCCACACGTACACGGGTATTTTTGAAAACGGAGATTTTTCGTTAACGGAGATTTTCCGTGTTGTGGCGTTAACGTCATTTCAGATTAACGCTGACAGCACTAGTGGGAACAAAGTGAATATGACTGCACATTTACGCCGACATCATTCTAGTGCAAAGACAAGTGGAAGCAGAAAAAAACAACAAGCACGCATGCTACAAACTTTACCCGAGTTAGACAGCTGTTAGCACGTGATTCTCCTTATGGGGACCTGATATGTTTAATATGCTGCTGAGAATATAGCCCAGAAGAAGCGTATAGTATAGCTTTTAATTTGGAAAGAGCCATTTCTCTGTAATAAACTCTCTTTTCCAAAGATGAGTGATTTCTTGATCAGATAGATTTATTTTTTTTATTACTTTGTTGTTTCAGCAACATTAAATTTAAAAACTGTACTTTTGAGTTAAAATATATATTTATAATTTTAATAAATGACAAATTAAAAAGGCATGAACATTTTTTTTCTATATCGAAAAAATATCGAACCGTGACACCAAAGTACCTAACCTAACCGTGAATTTTGTGTATCGTTGCACCCCTAGTATTCAGTATTATTCAAAATGATTGTGTGAGTCCGTAACCTTACCATGAAAGTGTTTATAGAGGTTTGTCTTATCTGGGACTGTAAATCTTTTTGCAGTTACAGCTATCGCCATCTGGAGGGCTACAGTTTGAATTCAGATTTTTAGGCACTTCTATAAAGGCTTATTTTTTCTGGCTATAAACATGGTTTATTAATGCTGTAAAATTTGGCAATTGTGATAGTATAAAACATATTAAATATATATAATACCACTACTACTGTGTTGCCATATACTGTGCATGTTGAATTTTTGCTTAGGTTTTCTAGGCTGGGCCACAGGTCATAACCCTCAGGCTGTGTCATGTGGCCTTCTGCTTTTCTGCTTCCTCTTTGCGATCTATTACTTTCGCCTTGTCTTGTCCTCAGGAGGCCTTTTTTATTTCTTTGTGTGGGTTGCTATTTTTTCACTAGTCATCAAAATCCTGCACTCAATTTAAACCAGAAACGTTGCAACAGCCAACATTGCGTGTCAAGATAATCTATTCCTAGAATGTCATTTTAATACTTTTGGGTTGGTTAATTTCAATACGATGAATGATAAAACTGTTGCTTCACAGCAAGAAGGTCCTGAGTTTGACGCCCCAAACTGTCTGGAGCCTTTCTATGTGGAGTTTGCATGTTCTCCCTGTATCTGTGTGGGTTCTCTCTGGGTCTCTCTCTCTCTCCCACTGTCTAAAGACATGCATTTAATGTGGTTAGGTTAACTGGGGATTCTAAATTGCCCATAGGTGTGAATATAAGTGTTAGTCCTGCGTCGCACTGGCAACCTGTCCAGGGTGTTCCCCGCTTCTCCCCCTATGATAGCTACAATAGGCTCCAGTACCCTCCACGACCCTGATAAGTGGAAGAGAATGGATGCAGGGATGGATGAATGGTTGCAATGTTGTGCTAAAATACAAATGCAGTGCTACGTTTATGTGGTCTGCGTTTGGGGATTTTAAATGACACTCTTTTCCTGCGTTTGCACAGGGAGTACAGGTACAAGGACAACGTAAGCATGGTGGCAAATGGCAAAATGGTCTCCGCGTATAACACGAAAAGCTTTGTGTTCCTGAGGGAGAAATCTGTGGGTGATCCAGCTGAGGATAACATCACCACTGTCAACATCCCTGCCTGGGTGAGTCATGAACTGAAAAAGTAGAGGAAAGTGGAAATCCAAGTGGGTTAAAGAGGACTTTATGTTCTCTTTGTTACTGAACATTGTTTATTGTGTCCTCATTTCCATCTCATTGTCCACCACCACCTTCCACCTTATCCCGTATTATTAGTGCAAATTTTTTTTCCTCACAACTGCTTCCGTTCCTGTCTCCAGGCTGTCATGAACAATGTGAAAGATAGTTTCTGGAAGGCCTCCATGGTTTCAATCTGGATGAACTCTCTCAAGAGTGATCTGTTCACTACACGCACTGTGGATGAACTGCTTTGGGGCTACAAAGATCCTCTGCTGGTTCGCGTTGCTGGCACCAAACCTGAGGTGGAGACGGTGTTTGGACTCATGTACAAGGCATGTAACAGCTCTTTACAAGTAATATAAAGCTATGAAAAGAAAGTTGTCAGAGCAGATCCTCTTGAAGAAGTCTTGAAGATTTTTTGTTTCTCCAGAAATAACATTTGAAAAACACATTTTGAATGTTTGTTTGTTTTTTTTTATTTAGAAAAATGGAAGCAACGACGGTGAATTTATCTACCACACTGGAGAGCAGAACTACATGGATTATGGCCGGATCGAAACATGGAAAGGCCAAAGGTAGTGCTGATACAGTCTCACGCAAACACACTGTCCCTCTCTGTCTTCATCCAGAGTGATGAAATTTTATTGGGTAACCTTTGTATTAACAAGCCTGTGAAATCCTTTTTTTTCTACTTTTTTTGGCAGTAAGAGAGATACTGTCTGCCTGCCTTCATCCTGATCTTTGCCCTTAACACAGAGCACAGAGCAGGATATCCTGATGCCTTAAAAATGGCCTTTACTGAACCTTCTTATCCAGTTTTATTGTCTTAGGTCCCCTGGAGCCTCTAATTACGCTTGTGCTCCTGGGTGTTTTTTTTTAAACTGTGACTTTCAGATAAAAACACATTTGATCATCAAAACGTACCACTGCAATTTATGGTTATTAAGATGAAAACGATAAATTTGTTTTCACTGGACGGGATTATTTTGAAAACGAGATTTGTTTTCTTTTTTCTTTTCTTTTTTTCGATTTTAAATACAAGCCTGCACATTCCAAAAGCCTTTTTTGGTTGTTTTGTAGGGAGTTGACTTTCTGGAGATCTAACTATAGCAACAGCATCGTTGGATCAGATGGAAGTGCTTTCCACCCCCTGCTTGACAAGGATGAGCGCATTCACATCTTTACTCCAGACCTGTGCAGGTACGGTTCATCACCACAGTGCACTCCAGCCCTTTTGGTGGTATGTCAACCACATTTTATCCACTGTGGCGAAGTTTTGTGCACCAGTTTTTATTTTTTCTGTACTAATGTTTAGTTTAGTTTTTAGCTACTATATACATAGCAAAACCCCGACCTTTTTTAAAAAAAATTCCATTCTGTGACCATGTTTTTTTTCCTGTAAAGTTGGTCTTTTTTTATCACAAGTCTGTGGGGAAAAGCTAATTTTTGGAGATAACCTCAAGTGGCCATTAGAGGAACTGCAGTTTTGACTTTATTTTCCCGCTCTTGGAGCTTGGCTATAGCTAAAAATTACTGTAGCTCGCAAAGGAGGGAAAGGGCATCAGCTTTGACGTTAATTTTATTAGTCATGTGGTAAAAATAAAGTGTTATTTCAATTAAAGAGTTTTTCAGTAAAACACATGTAATGTGGTTACCATGGGGACCTGTGTGCCCCTATCTGTTTACACTTGGTGTCCCATTTAGGACATTTTACATGGGGATTGCATGTTCTATTTCTGGTACATGACAAGCAGACCAGTGTGGAGGCTTTCACATCTAGTATGGAAATAATGTCCACAGCCTGTGGATCACATGGTATGTTATTTTAACATCCTGATCACTTACTAACAGCTCAGTGGGTGACCTCTCTTTGCTGTTGACTTTTCTGCTTAAAGCACGAGGACTGTTTGAAACACTTAAGTGGCATTTTCCAGAAAACACCATGAAAAGGCTTCCTTATTAGGAGAGTTTCCGTCTGGAACATCAGGGACAGGGTGAGAGAGGGAATGCAAGGACAATTGTGGAATAACAGAAAATAAGGAGAGAGAGAGAGAAAGAAAATGCTTTTAATGCTTGATGATTGATGGTAAGTGTTACTTTGTGCTAAGCACAGCACAAGTATTTCCTCTTGGAAGTGTTTGTGAGAAATGTTCTCAACTAATGCTTTTGGGGAAATTTATTATGGTTCCTCCAGGATTTCCAGGATGTCTTTAAAGATAGTTTGACGACTGCTGAGAATTGCAACGAGTACCAAATTTAATCCCAAACCTTGTTTGTTGCAAAACAGACGTGCTGCTTCCCTAGTCTTCATAGCAAGAGTTTGTCCTTTAGAGAGCACAAGCTGTTTCGGACGTCTTCCTCATGTTGTTGAGCGTGGAAACAATCTGGAAAGTCAGAGTGGAATGGTTGCACCTTTGACTCTGATTGGACGTGTGTCAAAAACCCCTGCACCAAATATTTACAAAGCACTTTCACCTACTTGTTCTTGGCCTGGTTGTGTCATCATGGCGTCTGTGTAACTGTGACTAAAGGGAATACGCCCCCTCCCCCCTTTATTGTACTTACTACAATCATTTGAAGTGGAAGTGCTCCATTAATACATGACGACCTTTCACACAGATCCTCAGCCCTATGTATAAGTCACTCGCTTAACATAACTTTGTGTTTAAAACGCATGTTTAGTTAAAAGAGAACATCTGGGACTGCATAGCAGCAGAATTCCCATCTGTGAGCTAAACGGGTGGTGGCCTCTCGGTCCAGAAACTGGCAGCTGAGCTACAAAGAAAAAGAATTGGTAACATGTGTCATTGTTCGAATACCAGCTTCACCATCGTTTTGCTCATCATCATTACTGACTTCATTAGAGGGTTTTATTTCATTTAAAAAATGTTGAAAAAAGAAAGTCAAAAATACACGAATATTAAATGACAGAAATAATAGACTCTCTCATATCATTTTAATTTAACCAGCCCTGTGACACTTTTTCAAAGCCTTCATTCTGTATTTAGTGGTCACTCAAACAAAATTGCATCGCAAATACATTTTGGTGAAGTTACGTACGAGCAAGAACCCTACAGAGGGCTGAGTTTAAAGACACCCTAAAAATGAAAGCAAAGAAATTATGTACAGCAACTACGCAGCAACTCAGAGGTTTACTTGGTAGTAGCCTGACAACATCGGGGCGTGCTCCTAATGAGATGACAGATGGTGCCCTGGGGGATGTCCCCCTAGATCTGAACCTGGGCGTCACTGACCTCCTGTGCAATCTGAGGTGCGTAGGATGGAAACATAATCTCACAGAAGTTTTCTGTGGGATTTAGATCAGGTGAGCTTGGGGTCCAGTCAGTGGTAACAAATTCTTCAACCTTCAAGACCTGCCTCCATAGTCTCTGCACATGAGATCGGACATTGTCTTTCACAAGGAAGAACCCAGGAACCACTGCACCAGAGTGGTGGCTCCAAGGATTCATCCCGACACCTAATGGCATTGCCTGGTCAGTAGATGTCTATATGTCCCTCCATGGATATGCCTCCACCTGCTGTGATCTGTGAAAAGCACAGATCTCCTGTGATAGACCTGCCAATTCTGGTATGCTATGGCAAATGCTAATCAGGCTCCACAGTGCTGGGCAATGAACGCAGGGCTCACTAGAGGATTTCAGGCCCTTACACTGCCCTCATGAAGTCTGTTTCTGATTGTTTGGTCAAAGACATTCAAACTCTAGGTCATTTTGTAGCAACCCGTTCCTCTTTGCACAAAGGAGCAGATACTGGTCCTGCTGATGGGTTAAGGACCTTCTACTGCCCTGTCGAGCTCTTCTATGGTAACACTGTAATAGTTCTCATTCCTAGCAGTATAAGGCCAAGGATTTTCACTTGGCTTTTCCCAGGAAGGTCAAGGGAAAGGTCTGTACAGTATTGTTGCACGATTGGTGGGCTGCACCCTCCCAACCAGCTGGCAGACACTGTATAGAGTGCTTTGTTCTCACTAAGACTGGTTGGGATTCCCTCGACAAGACAAAGCTGCAGATATGCAGGGCAAGGATGAACTGCTCTCAGTTCTCTTGGATGTTGGGAAAAAAACCCACACACACATTTAAAGATTTCACAGTGTCTTTGCTCCCAGTACTAACAGAAGGTTAACACCACAATATATTATTTGTCTTCCCTGCTCCCCTTACAAGTCTAGATTTACTGATGAAGGAGCCCCAGCAGGATTTTAGCATATTGTTGAAATCAATGTCAGTCATCTGGTTTCCTCTTTGTGTCTCTGCTGAAAGTCAGTCTGCAGTGTTTTTATTTTTACTTAGTTCAAACAGTCTCTCTTAAATAACATAACAGAGCATTTCTCATGATCGCATTGCTTGTTATGAAGTCCTTAAAAATATTAGTTTGAAGTATTCAGCATTCACACTCGATCATGCTGAGAATTTCCAGCAAAGTTCCAGCAGTCATGTGTCACTATGAAATGCTGTGCTCTGAGTGAAGTTAATTGTTTTTGTGCAATGTGACTGTTCGCTTTATTCTCCAGGACCATCTACATGGAGTTTGAGAAAGACGTCGAGGTGAAAGGGATCCCAGCCTACCGCTTCACACCTCCACCCTCTGTCCTGGCCAGCAAAGAGGAGAACCCGGACAATGAGGGTTTCTGCGTCACCCCAAAGGAGTGCCTGGGAACTGGCGTCCTTAAAGTCAGCCCCTGTCGGAAAGGTAATCGGTGCAGCACAGTTTCTCTCAGAAACTTTCCATGCATCGGTCATGATTCAGCACCAACATAACCCATTTTATTCTTTTCTCCAATTTCTTTAATAATGACACAAAAGCTTTGCTTAGACTCAATGTCCAATGTAGTAGCCATTAAATACTAATGGCTACTACACTGATATCAATAAAGTCCTTCTTTTGTTTGTAATGCTAATACCCCCCTAAAATACCCATGTGACACAGCTCTCCCCACACCTCAGGCGTCATCTGACATGACTGACCCAGTAGCAGAGTGGGCGGTAAGCCCTGTCACCTGATTCTGCCCTTGAATATGACCGGGCATTACCTCAGTGTTCATAGCTCAGCTGTGCCTCATCTCTCCATCCTGTAAAATCACAGTACTTGTGGTTTCAACATTTCTTTTACATATTTAAAGTAAAAAATATGGAATGTTTTACATGGTCAATGCAGTTGATGGCCCGTACTGCACCTTTCTGTCACAGCATGCAGCCATTTCTAACTAGTTTCACAGAGTTATTCCAGCAAGTGAACGTCGAGCCCTGTTTTTTCTCACGTCAAGGTTTTATTGTTGTGAAGCGATACATTTGAAAAACTCCGTGCTTTGCTTCAGAATAATGTAACTGTGCCAAAGATTAAAACAGACGTCACAGATTGGCGTTCTCAAAAGGATTTTCGTTGTCCACTAAAACAAATGGAACAACTGCAGTTCACTTCAAAGGTAAAAGTATTTTTGAATGTTGTTTAGCCATAAAGAGAAATTTGATTGCGTGTTTATGGCCCGGAGTTAAAGAACAAGCGCAGTAAATAAAGGCCTCTATAAGTATACCAGTATGTGTGTGTGTTAGCACGCCCGCATTGACCTTGCCAGTTGTCATGTGAACAGCCTCTCAGGTGACTGCGTGTGTCCAATGTTTTTGTCAAACGTCTGTTGCTAAACAGGAGAGCAGGAAAACTCTCACCTCTGCCCCACTTTATCAGCACCTCTAACTGCCCCCCTCCTCTCATAACTGTCTGACTTTGTCGCTGCTGCTGCGGGGACACGTGGTTTTTCCACCGTTGGACCATTTGTGTTTGCTTGGGCCACCCACCAAAAATGTATCACTCGACTTTAAGATTGCGAGTTTGACCGAGGTGATGTTGTAGGAACGTGAAGTCCTCCATTGACAATATAAGGAAGGAACTCAGAAAGACTAACAAGAAATTTTATCTGGATATCAGCTGCCGCCTTTAATTGCTCACACAACAGGGGTTATTGTCCATTTGTGATGAGTTATTGTTTGTTTTTGTTTTTCTTGGACCCCAAGTAACATGTTGTCAGATCGTATCTCACCACCTTCTTCGCCTTTTGATCTGTTTTGTTATTGTTGTCATGCCTTGATTAGATCAGACTTCAAACATGAAGGAAATGGGGCATTAAAATGTTTTCTGTGCTGCCGCTTTAATGGCAACAGTTATGTCATCTTTGTGGCGCTTTGCTCAACGTGTGTAGATTCGCCATAGTCGTGTGAAAGAGGTTCGAAGGTTTTACATAGGAGACATAAAACATGATCTGAACAACAGCACGTGACTTTTCTACTCTGCTTGAGCACTCAAAGTGCTTTATACTACAAGCCTCGTATCTATATAGCATTGAGACAGTCACGCTCAATTCAGGGTTCAAAATTTTGCCCGAGGATGTCTTGGCATGCAGATGGGAGCTGCCAGGGCTCGAGCCACTAACCTTCCAAGCAGTGGACAACATGATCTAGATCCTGATCTCTCTTCTTTTGAAGAGAAGAGGCTTTCTCCTTTTCTAGATTGGGTCAGTTTAGTGTGAAATGATGGCCTTGCAGCAGAGCCGTGCGGGAGCTCGAGTCTTATTAAACATTTTTCATTTCTTCTCTCAGGTGCGCCAGTGGTTGCCTCCTTTCCTCATTTCTACCTGGCAGATAACAAATATGTGGCTGCCATTGAAGGACTGTCACCTGAAAGGACGCATCACCAAACTTTTCTAGACCTAAACCCGGTAAGTCTTCAGGCTTAGGGTCAAACATTAAGATGTACTGCTACGCCACCTAGTGGTGGAGTTCTGAAGTGTATCTATGTTTATATACATTATTTTCTGACAGACCACTGGAGTGATTGTACGCGCTCACAAAAGAGCGCAGGTGAACATCTTGATGCAGCGAATCCCTGGATTCCCGTGAGTAACACACACTTCTGTTGTTGTTTTAAACGCATGCGTGTAGGTGCTGTTTTTGATTACCAACCATATTTTTTGCTGCACTTTTAACAGGACCACTAGATCCCTGAATGAAACAGTATTTCCTGTAATGTTCCTCAATGAGGTAAGTGATATTACACATGCTGAAACACAGGAAACTCCTAGATCCTTATTATGAGGTGCAATAAAGAAATTAAACAGTATGTCAACATTTTGAAAAAGACACGTGTTACTGAGAGTTAGATGATTATGTCGGTCCAGCTTAGCTTTACTGAGCTGAGTGTGACTTGGAGCACAGATAGAAAACAGCTGGAAACAAGCAACCTGGCTCTGAACTAATGTAACCGGCACAAGGGTGCGATGAGCAGAGAGTCCAAGTAGTAACTGTCTCCCAGCCAGGAAATAGTCCTGCCCCATAACCTCCCTAAAGACACAGCTTTGTGTTTTTTCACATGGGCCTCACAGCAAGAATGTCCTGTTTTAGAATCCACCAGCCTGCTGGGGCTCTTCTGTGTGGAGTTTGCATGTTTGCTTGCCTGCATGGGTTCCTCCCTCGGGACTCCTCCCCTCACACTGATTGAGCAGTTAGAAAAAGACAGACAGATGGGTTTTGCATTGATTAAGCACTAAACACAGTGCTTAGTAACACAATTAAGTTGTGTTTTTCTGGTGGTATTACAGCAACTAGTGCAGATTTCCAGTTAAGATAAGAAGAAGCCCAGCTGATTCAAATTAGGCATTGCCAAGCAAATTTGGTGTTTTCCACTGAACATGTATCTCTCAGCTGTGTATCCAGTCTCATAAGGATTTCTTTTCAAGAGATTTAGACAAGGCCAACATAATCAAAAGTAGATTTGGTTCCCAAAAGTCAAAGCCTGGCTAGATTTTCCCACATTTTCAGCCTTGATGCATTAGTACTGATTGGTTTCTTCATCTTCTGTATGCTCAGCTGAATTCCCCTCTTCCTCTGATGGATCTTTTAC
>NW_024582384.1:276951-294316 GCF_018398535.1 Haplochromis burtoni | reverse complement strand
CTCTCTCTCTCTCTCTCTCTCTCTCTCTCTCTCTCTCTCTCTCTCTCTCTCTCTGAATAAACAGAGCGTGGAAATTGACGATGCGTCTTCAGAGAGATTAAAGAAGCTTCTGCTGATTAGCAATTTGGTGTCCAACTTCCCTCTCGTCATTGTGGGACTGGGTGTTATTCTGCTCATGGTCTTTGTCATCCTCCTGTGCCGGGCTCGCAAACAGAAGGTATGAGACTGCTTCTTGCGGAGTCCTAACAACTTACAATTTGCCTGCTCCTAATAAGTCATAATTTTTGCACAATTCATTCAGTTGCTTAATTGCACACTAATAACACCGAGCTTGTGTTTCTCACTGTGTGTTCCTGGGAAGAATGAAGTTAAGCGCATTGTGTTTACCAAGCCTCTTTATGCTGTAAGTGTTGCTGCTTTATTTTATCTGCTTTATTTATTCATTTGTCTTACTTTGGTTATTATTTATCACCTAAGTGCCTTTTTTCATTTAATCTTTCATTGCACAGCTAGACCAGTTTCACCTGAATTAAAATAACTGCTAATGTACACTTAATGCATTGCATATTAATACTGCCTGTCTTTTTAATTGTTGTGAGATGGCATGATTAAGGGGAACCAACCACTTTCCATTACAGGTATAACTTTACAAATTGTAATAAGACCTGATTAGTTTGTAATGCTGCTTTATGTCCTTAATGTCCCTCTACAGTCGTCCGCTGAAGACGACACCGCTTACTCTCCAGTTAATGATAAAGAGAAGGAGGATCCCCAGAATGGAACCTACATTGGTCTGACACCTAAGGCTAACGTGGAAGCTTGAGGATGTGCAAGGGATCTGTCATAGAGGGCTCAGGTGAAGAGGATATGTTTTTAGTCTCAGATGTCTTGTATTATAGGTTTCCTTAGAGTGCGCTAAACTCTATTCCCAGACAAACAGTGTTTAGAACACAACAGCGGCTTCTTCTAGCCGCTGCTAATTATGTAAAAATAGTTGTAAACAGTCATCCAATAAGCAGAGATGAAGAGTGTGCTCTGTGGTGGTTCTAAAACAGGGGTCCCCAATCCCAGTCCGCGAGGGCCGGTGTCCCTGCTTTTAGATGTGTCCTTGATCGATCACAGCTGATTTAAATGGATAAATTACCTTCTCAACATGTCCTGAAGTTCTCCAGAGGCCTGGTAATGAACTAATCATGTGATTCAGGTGTGTTGACTCAGGGTGAGATCTAAAACCTGCAGGGACACCGGCCCTCGTGGACTGGGATTGGGGACCCCTGTTCTAAAACAATCACACCCTTTAAATGACGGAGGATCAAAACTGCCAAAATTAAGAAGACATGGAAAAAAATGAGTAAATTAAGGTTAATGGAATTTATTACATTATTTACAATGCATTTGTAAATGATTGTGTTTGCTTTTGTATTATTTACCTTTGTACTATGGCTCCATAGTAGAGTTGTTGTGATTGACACCTCAGTCACACTCAGGCCAGAAACTGGTCAGCGACCCCCTGGCAACCTCCCATATTATTTACATTTGTCATAATTATTCTGTTTATCTACAATCAGATTTAATTTCATCTCTCTGTTGGCATTTTTGTGTTTTTTGAGTGGGTTGGGGTTACATTACGGCTAACAAGTAGATTTCCTGTTTTGGTCCCAACTAGCCAAAAAACAAAGAACCACTCACTGCTTAAGGAATGGAGAGTGAAAGTGGACATTATATTCTGGTTGTTTTTGTTTTTTAACGTAACATTCATTGTTGCAGCCAAAGAGACTGCTTTTCCCAGACTGTCTTTATTAGACTGTTTTAAGTGTCCTTGTTGTCCGCTGAGTTACTGAGTGTCACTAGTTAGCTAACATAAGCTAATGTAAGTCTATTAGCAGCAACCAATCCAGTAATGTCATATTCTGTACTGGCGCAATATAGCACTAAGCATGTTATAAAAACACATATTTTTTAAAATCCAGCTTCACACACAGTTTATAGAGGTTCATTTGGAAAAGCAAATATGATTGGCACAACAGTGCATTTAAATCATAATTATTATTTTATTTTTTTCTTAATTTGGCAGTCTTGGTCCTCCATACATAGTTAATTTCCTTTCATTATGGCTAAACTCATTTGTCTTGCTTTAGACTTCAGATTTTATGGAATGATTACTTGTACAAGCGCACCGAAGTCATTTGGGGAGCAATGTGATGAAATCCTTAAACTAATGATTTTTTGGGGTGTTATATTTCACTCTCAGGGGGTCTCATCTTAGAAGCTGTAAAGCAGTTATTAAAGCAGGAGAAAGCACAATATACCGGATGATAAATCAGTGTTACTATGTCTCATTTGCATTTCATGTTACAAAAAAATGTCACATCATAATATTTTCTGCTCATCCATGGCGCATAGAGGGATATCTAACAAAACCAGCATACCTGAGAATCTTCAGAGTATGGCATTTGTTTGTAAATACATACAGTGTAAGAAGTGACGAACTGCTTACATTCCTCTCAGCGTATGATGGGGATGAGTATCGGACAAAACACTGTATATTTTGGAAATTTTAATTTGTAAAGTAAGACCAACCTTGCTTTATGGTTTTTTGTGTTGTTGTTTTTTAAATGTGTTATTGTAGAAATGTTTGAATTAAAGACATTTCATGTAAGAACTTTATAAATATTTATAAAGCTCTAAAGCCTTAACCACGGCAGATTTTTTTGGTTGAAACCATGATTCAGACAGTACAGAATTTATGTGTTGACAGTATTTTATGACTAAGTGATATACTTAAATGTCTTTTAGATGCTGTAGTAGTGTCTTTAAAGTTACTGGATTTCTTGTTCCTTTTAAAGATTTTTGTTGCGTGAACATAACACTGTGCCATATCAACAAATCTACTCGTGACTTTTTTTCCTTCTTCTTCTTTCAGCTACCAAAAAATAATTAAATAAATAACAAAACCTTTTGATATTTCTAATATCAAACAGTAGGGTCAAACTGCACTTTGAAAACTGTGTGCCTGACTAGCAGGTTGTTGTGCAGGGTCACAGTTTTCTCACTCGATGCTGGTGATGAAAATGTGCCGTCATAATGTGATCTGGAAAATGCTGCAGAATTCCTCCGTTAGAACTGTGACGAGTCCGGCTTTTATTACTGCTCATGTAACATTTTAATTAAAGGCTTATATGCACTGTGATAATCGTAATGACTATATCAGATATTAGTGGATTCATTTGATTTTAGTAAAGTGTTTAACACGTACACTATAATAAGGAAAAAATGATTGCATTTTAGAAACTTTGTGCACAGCGTTTTATATAAGAGTTACAAACTCACAAGGAGATGAAAGACAGGATTCATCTGAATCCCTTTGAAAAATACACAATATACAGTATAAAAACACAGTTGTGGCTAAAGAGAATAAATTATTTTGCTGTGTCGATAAAACCAAAACACATAAAGCAATGCGTGGACTGTTCGCTGAGCTACGCAGTGCCATACTTTGATTGTAGATGTTTCCTGAAAGTATTGTTACTGCCATAAAACACATACTTGTTTTGAAAATGTTGAATGTTTTTATTCTGTATACAAAAAATAAAAAGTAGTTTCAGTACAGGTCTTGTTGACTGGTGTTTGTCTCTTTTTATTTCCTTTCTTTTTTTGTGAAGAAGTCCGATTCTGCGCCAAGCGACGGGGAGATAGTTGGCAATAAAATATTATCACAATAAGTACATCGCTGACATTCTTTGTTTAAATTACTGGATCTAGTTTTTGGCTTTTGTACAGTGAGCTGTGCCCAGATAGTGATGATATAACTCGGTCCCCAGAAAAGCCAGAAAATTGTGCTGCTTCGAATTATGTTTAATTTCACTTTTTCAAATATCAGTTAGCAGATGTTTCAGCTGGCATCCCTGAAGGTAGACATGAAACATGCAGCTTAAAGTTGCAGCTATGCTAAACATATATAGATGAGTTATTGGACTGTTATTGGACGTTTTCCACAAAGAAAAGGTTTGTTTGTTTTTTATGTAAAACCCAAATTGCAGAAAGTTGGGATGTTCTTTAAATTTTAACAAAATGAAAACTAAAAGACTTTCAGATCACATGAGCCAACATTGTATTCAAATCAGAGCATAAATAAATGAGCCCATTTCAAATTTGATGTTTCCTACAGGTCTCAAAATATTTGGGACAGCAACGTGTTCACCCTGATGTAGCATCTCCTTTCCTTTTCAAAACAGTTTGAAGCACGTCTGGGCCTCGAGGTTATGAGATTCTTGAGTTTTGTTGTTGGAATTTGGTCCCATTCTTACCCGATATAGGTTTCCAGCCACTGAAGAGTTTGTGGTCATTTTTCATTTAATGATGTGCCAAATGTTCTCTATAGGTGAAAGATCTATACTCCAGGCAGGACAATTCAGCACCCAGGCTCTTCTCCAACTAAGCCATGCTTTTGTAATCGCTGCAGTATGTGGTTTTGCATTGTCCTGCAGAAATACACAAGGCCTTCCCTGAAATAGATGTCATCTGGAGGGGAGCACACGTCGCTCTAAAACCTTTATATACAATATTGGCTCATGTGATTTGAACGTTTTTAAAAAGGCATGTAGAGATGGTCAAGATGACTTGGGAAGAAAGATGATTTAAGTGAATTTGAATGAGGCAGGATTGTTTGTGCCATGTGGGCTGGTCTAAAATTTTCAGAAACTGTTGATCTACTGGGATTTTTCCAACACAAGTAATTTTAGGGTTTACAGAAAAAGGTCTAAAAAATATCCAGTGAGCTGTAAAGGTCAGAGGAGAATGCCCAGACAGCTTTTAGGAGAAGATTATCTCTGAACCCATAACACATCAAACTTTAATGCAGATCTGCAGCAGAAGACCACACCGATGCCACCCCTTCACACAGGCTCACCAAAATTGGACAATAGAAGGTTGGAAAATGTTTGCCAGTCTCAGTTTCTGCTGAAACATTTGAATGGTGCTGTTGTAAACATCCTGACTTGTATCAGCTGGGCAGGCTGTTGGTGGTGCTGGTGTAGTGTTGCAGGGCATATCTTCTTGGTACATTTCGGCACCTCTTAATACCGATTGAGCATTGTTTAAACATGACAGGCTACCTGAGTATTGCTGTTGATCATGTCCATCCCTTCTAACAGTGTACCTATTTTATGATGGTTCCAGCAGAACAATGCATCATCTCACAAATCTCAAATGATTTCAAGCTATTTTTTTTAACATAAAGAGTTTATTGTACTCAAATGGCCTCTACAGTCTCCAGATCTCAATAAATAGAGATGCAATGCGCTAATTTCCATCATGCATGTGTAGAAAATAAATCTGCAGTGTGCCCAAAACTTGATTCCCAGGATTTAAACAGTTGTAAATGACACACTGGTTTAAAATCTGTCGAGAATTTGCCAAACGTATCTGTTCTGGTCATTCTGAGCCAGAAGGAAGATTCCTATTACAATGCAAAATGCTAAAATAAATATTTTTTAAAAACCCCGATATAATTATATAACATATTTTATAATGTTGGTACAGTATTGCACAGTAATAATCATACTTGCAAAGCAGGTCATTTCTTTATTTACATATATGGTCATGCAACACAGAGCACCTGTATAAAAAAGCCCAAAGCCGACTGTACTTCCTCAGGAGGCTGAGGTCTTTTAACATCTGCAGAAAGCTCCTGAGGATGTTTTACCAGTCAGTGGTTGCTGGAGTACTTTTCTATGCTGTGGTGTGCTGGGGGAGCAGCACAGCAAAGAAGGACTCATGCAGGCTAGAGAAACTGATCAGGAGGGCTAGCTCTGTGGTCGGCATGAAGCTGGACACTGGTGACAGTGGCAGAGAAAAGGACCTTAAAGAAACTGCTGGACATTATGAACAATGCTGGGCATCCTCTGCACACGGCCATTAACAACCAGAAGAGTCTGTTCAGTGACAGGTTGCTTCTCCCCAAGACAAGAACTAACAGACTTAAAAACTCCTTTGTCCCACACGCCATTAAACTGTTTAACTCCTCTCTGGAGGGGAGAGGGAGGGGAAGCAGGAGGATAAAGGAGGGGGGAACAACTAAGCTGTAGTGCCTCTTCACCTCACTGTACAATACCTTGTGCAATACTTTTTGTAAATAGTCAACAGTGCAATAGACTTCAATACTTGAAATGTGCAATTCATTTGTATTTTTATTTTTATTCCTATTTATTCTATTTATCCCCTTCGTATATTTTATTTATATTTGTCTCTGTATTTATATATGTGTGTGTGTGTATGTGTGTGTGTGTGTATATATATATATATAATATTCTGTAACTGTAACTTCTGTCGGTGATGTGCTTTTTGGAAATCGAATTTCCCAGAGGAACCCACCCGAGGGATTAATAAAGTTCTATCTTATCTTAAAACCCCTTCATACCCCCCTCTTGATTGCAATCTATTTACCAATATAATCAAATATATTGCACATAGAAAACACACGGAAACATCTCACTTTTTGGCACAACACCGGTCATGTTCCTTTCCACAAATATTTTTCATAAAAGTAACCTACTGTTTTTGTACCGGCGGCTGTTCAATTATTATTTTGGGACAGCAGGTGGCGGTAATGCATCACCCAGTTGGACCAGAGTCAGACGAAGAAGCAGCAGCAGCAGAAGACGAAGAAGAAGAAGAAGAAGAAGAAGGTGTCCGTGGTGACAGCACTCAACATGGCGTTCAATTTTGGCGGTGCCACGAGCAACCCAGCAGCAAGTATGGACATTTTTAGTTAATTATGAAATACTTGTAAGAGCTGGTGATGTGTCACATATTTCGTGTCGAAGCTAAAGCTGTGTTAATGCTTGTACATGAGTAATACATAGAAATGGTCGGCTAATGGTTCACCCTCAGTTGTTACGGTGGGTTCGTCTACCGGCTAACGACAGACATCACGTGAAAACAGAGAGCGCTTTTACACTTGAGTCAGTGCAACTAATGAATTGCAGTCGGATTTGTGTTCGCGTGTTTCGGTGCTAAACTGGGCTCCAGTGAGACCTAGCTCTTGTGGCTAACTGTTTTGGATGCCCGTGTGGAAGCTAATACAAGCTCACCCAGTACTTACAGCGCTCTCTCGTTGTTTGTTTGTTTCTAAAAGGCACGTCCGGGTTTTCATTCGGTTCATTTGGAGCCAAAACTACGCCATCGACAACATTTGGCTTCGGCACCCCAGCCACCACAACCACAGCCTCATCCGGATTCGGTAGTAAGTCCAAAGCTTAGACCCAGATTCACTCCTTACGGGGTTTATCCTGTACATGGGGCATTATCATCACGTAACCGCCACCAATGTGAACAAACCCTTCTTCTCGGAGCATAACTGAGCCCACTAGGTTCCCTCAGTCTAGGGCTCAAAGCTTCTAGGTGTTTTTGTTTTGTTTTTGTTAGTAAGTTTGTTTTAAATTGAGCATTTCTTCACCTCTTGATGCACTTTCAACATATCTACCAGTTGGTTTCTTGGGTTTAAATCCTTAACATGGGCAATTTGGATGACGGGGCTCAACCAACTAACTAAGCACTCACTATATGGTGCACCTCACAGATACAGATAGCTGCTAATCAGTCCTAAATAACAAACTAATTAAATACTCAAATGACACTCATAAACCTGAACTGCTTGGATGGGTAGTATCACACAACAAGCCATATTGTTTGTCAAAAAGTGCTCTAATAGGGTGATATGGTACTATAAGGTCATTAAGATAAGATGGGGCCTGATTATTTAAGACCTTGTATGTGAGGAGCAGGATTTTGAATTCAATTCCGGATTTACCAGGAAGCCAATACAGGAGAAATCTGCTCTCTCTTTCTAGTCCCTGTCAGCACTCTTGCTGCAGCATTTTGGATTAGCTGAAGGCTTTTCAGCAAGTTTTATGGACATCCTGATAATAATGAATTGCAGTAGTCCAGCCTGGAAGTAATAAATGCATGAACTAGTTTTTCAGCGTCACTCTGAGACAGGATACTTCTAAATGCTCAAAAAGGCACCAACGCTATAAACATTGTCAGGGTGTCCAGTTTGTGATGAGCTCGATAAAGACCACCACCTGAAAGGTATTGGTCGTTAAGCAAGCATTCCTGGAGCTTCTCCAAGAGGTCTGGTTATTTGGATGGTCTTTAGTCATATAGGCCTAGAGACCGGTTGGCAACCATCCAGCAACCAAATGTGCATTTTCTCACTGTTTAGCGAGTAGTTGTTGGCTGTTGTTGCTGTGAAATTGGTGTCAAAAAAAGAATGCAGTGCTGCATTGAAGAGCCTCCTTGTGATTGCTAGCAGATTAGTGGTTGCCTAGTTTGCATGGAAGATACACCAGCTGCTCTCCATGCACTAGTAAAACTGTGAAAAGTGTGACACAAACTGTAAACTGAGAGTGTTCACCTTCAGAGTAAAAGTTGTATGTTTTGAAATATATTGGTTGGAATACCGAAGCATAATTTGTAATTTGATGGCTACAGAACTCCGTTTCTGGTTTGTCGCACTTTTTCCAAGTTTCACTACTACTCCGCAAGTAGTTAGGTGTTTGCAGACCAGTCATCATCTTCCATAAGATGCAATCATAAAGGAGGCTTTTGATGCAGCATTTTCAACCGATTTCACTCAGTGACAGCCAGCTGTCTCTAGTAACCAATTGCCAACCAGGGAATGTATTGTTGATTTTTTCCCCTTGCAACCAGTGGTTGCCACTTAGTTGCCAGCTAGCCTCAAAGCCTGTGTGACTGCTGTATAACTAGGACCTTACTAGTATTCAGCACAGATAGTTACATACAGTCCAAAACTGTCTGTACTAGGCTGTTAATGTGGTTTTCATAGCTGAAGTTGAGCATTTTATCCTGGGAATCTGGGATTCGCTCACATCTGGGAACTGCAATTGTGGGCACTTTAGTAAACGGTCCCTTTGTAAAAGAAAATTCCTTCAGGGGTTGCTACATAGAAGATAAAGACCTTCTTCTTGTGCTTGCTGTTAACGTTTTGTTTTACTAACTAATGCAAAATAAAGCCAATAATGTATTATTTTTGTGTGCTTTGCCTCCATTAGCTCTAACAGCCCCTGGTTTTGGGGCAGCCACCACCACCACTGCTGCACCAGCCACAGGCTTTAGCTTTGGCTCCACCAACACTGGTAAGACGCTCATTGTTCAGACTTTTCTTTTAAGACACTTGAAGACTGTTTTTACAATAAATGAGCCTGTGCTAAATCTGGCGTTGTGTCATTTAATTCCATGTCATTCTCTCTTTCTCGCTGCCTGCCTGCTTTGGCTGCAGGATTTGGGGGGCTGGGAGCTGGAAACACCATGGCTGGTGGGTTTAGTTTTGGGGGGTTCGGTTTAAATGCAAACCCGGCAGCAGTCAGCTTTAATGTGGGGTGCTTTGGTACAGCAACCACCACTGGCACAATTTTCAATTTTGGTAATAGCCTGGCTAGCACAGGTAGATGACCTTTGTGAATCAGTACACTCTGTCTGTAAACTTACATTTCCATCCATTGTTTGATATCTGTGTGGATCAAGGATCGTTTTCTCCTCACCTGGTGATTCATTTCATGAACACAATGCATCGCTGTGATTGCATGAAGAGATAAAATGTTGAATTTTTAGTCATTTCATTTGATTGCTGTCAAGAGTCACTACACTTTCACCTTTGTGTAGAGGTAAATCGCTATATTTTAGTGAAATTCTCATTCTCCTCTTATTAATCGTAGCAGTTGTGATTTCATTCTGTCATTCTCTCACCTGTTTTGTTTTTTGTTTTGCTTTTGGGGGGGTTTGTCACCTCATTGAGCACATTTCTTTTCTCTTCTTAGGCGCATTCGGTGGCTTCGGAACAACGACGACAACTGTTGCTGCACCAGGGGCAACATTTAGCTTTGCTCCCCCCGCAACAGGTTAGTTATAGAGCTGGTTTGAACCCCCACTCTGCTTTATTACAGTTAACATTTCTGTGCAAGCCAGGAAAGGTACATGAAGATAATGCTAGGTTTTTGAAGAACATCTTGCATTTCTGGCCAAATTGCAATGCACTGGAAGAGAAAAAAATGGGCTTTAATTCATTTCACATTTATTGATATAATGCAACTAAAGACCCTACCATAATAGAGATAAAACCACAATAATCTAAGAGCAAGCACTTGGCGACAGTGAGAAGGAAAAAAAATTAACAGCACAAAATCTCAGGCAAAAGCAGGGCCAGCCATCTGAGCCTAGGTGGTAAACATCAGCTAGGCTACTTTTGTGCTTATTTTTGACTCGTGCTGTGTCGCTCTACGTAACGCTTGTTTCAGTGGATTCAAACTTCAAATTAGGAAGTGTGTCATGAGTGGCAGTAGCTCACTGGAAAAGGATAGAAAATTTCATTCATTTACTTACACCTAAAAACGCTGCCACAATGCAGATAACAATGAAATGTTCACAATTTTGTTTATTTAGATTGTTACCACAAATTTATTTGGAACTATTGTATCACTTTTAAGGCTTCCGTTGTAAAATAACAAATGCTAAAACTGCCAAAAGTCCTTTTATTTTCTGCGGTGTCTCTCCAGCAAAGCTGGAAGCATATTTCTCAAACATTGTTTTCTAAACTGGTTTTTCATGAGCACTCGCACTTCCTCAATCATACTTCCTCCCTGTGTTTGCACGTTGTTTTGTTTTAGGAAGCCTGTTTGGTAACACGCAGAACAAAGGGTTTGGATTCCCGACTGGGCTTAGCACAGGGACTGCTGCAGGAACATCGGGATTTGGAACTGGAACTGGACTAGGAGCAACTAGCCTGGGTGGCTTTGGAGGCTTTAATATCCAGCAGACTCAGCAGCAGCAAGGTAAGAACCTCAATTTCCCTGCAAATAGAGGAAAAATACAAATAAAATGGATATTGTTGAACAGAGTTAAAGCCAACCACAGCTATTCAGAATGATATTCTGTTAGAAACAAATCTTTTACAAAGTTCAAAACTGGTGCCAATACCTTGTTGTTATAATTATGCAACTTTGGGTATCATGAAATTGGAGACATTTCACTAAATTCCACATGATTTTCTGGCATCTTTCTTTTCTAGTAAAATGTTTTTTGAATACATTTGAAGAATAAGATAAAATGAGCTGTGACATGTTTTACCTCTGGTTCCCGTGGCCAGGAGGCTTGTTCAGTCAGCAGGCGGGTCAGAATCAGTCCACCCAGCTTTACCAGCAGGTCACCGCTCTGTCAGCTCCCACCTTGTTAGGAGATGAGCGTGACTCCATACTTGCCAAATGGAACCAGCTGCAGGCATACTGGGGCACAGGGAAGGGCTACTACAGCAACAACAACCCACCTGTGGAGTTCAATCAGGAGAACCCATTCTGCAGGTTCAAGGTAAAGACAGAAAGCTCAGCACAGTGTGTTTGGTTTGTTTTGCTTTGAATTTTACATTGTAGTCATGTGTATCTTGTGGTTCCTAGGCGGTGGGGTACAGCTGCATCCCGATGAGTAAGGATGAAGATGGTTTAGTAGTCTTGATTCTTAATAAAAAAGAAGCTGATGTGAGAGCTCAGCAGCAGCAACTGGTCGAGTCCCTCCACAAGATCCTAGGAAGCAACCAGACCCTCACTGTCAATGTAGAGGGTGTCAAAGCCCTGTCGAATGACCAGTAAGTCATAAATATGTGATTATTTTTCTTTTTTTGTTTTTGTTATAGTAGTAGTAGATCATGTAGAAACACTCTTGTATCTCCTGTCCTTTTTAGAACGGAGGTGATCATTTATTTGGTTGAGCGCTCTCCCAATGGCACCTCCAAGCGAATCCCAGCGAGTACCCTCTTCAACTACCTGGAGCAGGCTAACATAAAGGTCCAGCTCACTCAGATTGGAGTGGTCATGTCAGTGACACGCACAGAGCTGTCCCCAGCACAGCTCAAACAGCTGCTGCAAAATGCTCCTGCAGGTAAATGTGCATTTGGTGTGTTCTTTCCTTGTGTGCAGTGGTCCCTCGTTTATCGCGGGAGTTACGTTCCAAAAATAACCTGCGATAGGTGAAATCCGTGAAGTAGCCAACTTTATTTTTCACAATTATTATAGATGTTTTAAGGCTGTAAAACCCCTCACTACACACTTTCTGCACTTTTCTCAGACAGGCATGAACATTTTCACACTTTTCTATCTTGTTTAAACACTCAAAGTTTAAACCTTCGTAGAAAAATAAGTCCAGTATTATAGAATGAAACCAAAGGCATCCGCGGTTGCCTTTGACGGTGCAAAACGTTTCGTCGACGTTGTTGTTTGTTGGGGAGGAAACTTACAAACATACAGCACAGCATTTCAGAGTCACACTGCTAGCAATCGAAGATTTATGTAAATATGAAAAGCTGAATGCGCTCTGTACTGTACAGGGGAGATGGCACGATATTGATTGACAATGCTCTGCAGCCAATCAGGACGCAGAATATAAAGCGCTGTTTAAAATAAAATTAAAAAAATAAAAATAAAAAAACATGCAAAATTGCACACACAAAAAATCCGCAAAACAGTGAGGCCATGAAAGGTGAACCACGTTATAGCGAGAGACCACTGTAATAGAAGAAAGTGTCATTCAAGTTGGTTGTTTTGAATAGTTGCCAATAATGTTTCTTCCTGAACAGGAGTGGATCCTATTATCTGGGAACAGGCCAAGGTGGACAACCCCGATCCAGAGAAGTGAGTTGGTTGTGGTGTTATAAGTTTTTATTATAATTAACGCAAAGTTACCAGAGTTTATAAAAAGCAAGACATCTGGCTAAATAATACAATTTTATTTAACTTAGTTGAACCAATATGGAAAATGACAGATAAACATGAATCGACTCCAAGTGTTCATCAGTCTATAACAAACTGTCTGAATTATTTATCTGTTATGATAAATAATTCAAAACCTAGTCTACTACATGACCCATAGAGGGCGCTAAAGCATAAGCATAAAGTCTGGGCTGACGATAAGATAACTGTTCTATATTGCAAACCATTGAGGAACCAGCAAACACTAATAAACAGCAAGTAAGCAAGCAACATACAAGAATAGAAAAAGCACACTAGCATAAACATCCATGACCCCTTTTCACACATTTTTAATAAATTAGTTCATATTAGGAGAAATGTTTTTCTAAAAGCCTGAGTAGGAAAAGCCGAGGCACCAATTCTCCAAATTTGATCTAGTTCTGATAATAAATAGTTTCTAAAGGTTTTTTTGTGAGTTGTTACCGTTAACTACAAGTTCAACAAAAATTCAATAAAAGCTGCTGCTTCATTTTGTGTCCAGGTTGATCCCAGTGCCCATGGTAGGATTTAAGGAGCTGCTCCGCAGGCTGCAGATCCAGGAGCAGATGACTAAACAGCACCAGACCAGAGTGGATGTGAGTGTAGTAGTCACTGTTCCTGCTGTTTGTGGTTTTAATTTTCCAGGATTTTTTTTTGTCTTTTTCTTAAAGGACTCAACATGGGTGCAGTGCATGTAAGCACAGGTGTTAGTAATGACATGAAGGTTCAGCTTTAATGTGATTAGAAACACCCGTGTTTACCTGCTATTTCAGGTAGAAATGTTCTGTTAGCAACAAAATCAGTTTGGAAACAAGTATATTTATATTGTAACACTTTGTTACGCTGATCCCAGCACGAGACACACACAGTTCTCAGTTGCACTTTCAGGGGACGTTTATTTAAACACTGTCCAGATTGCTCAGTTCTGCTTTGGATCTCTCTCCTGCTCAGCCCAGCTCTGCTCCACTGTGCACTCTGTCTGCACTGCTATCCCCAGGCCCCAGCAGCTACTGCAATGGGAGAAAGTGTGATTAGTATGGTGAAAATCAGCTGTGTCGGCCAGCCTCCCTTGGCACTGTCTGCTGATCATTGCTTCAGCCCTCCCTGCAGCTGAGCCACAAACCACACGCCACCACATACATATGTATATCATAGGACATTTCAAACTAAACTAGAACATGAGACCTGGTAGCTGTGTGGGTTCGCATCTACTTTTTTCTACTTTTTAATATTGTCACTTGAGTCCAGTTCTAATGCTGTTGGTCTTGAACTGTGTGTGTGTTTCAGCATAATGTTATAAATGTCAAAGTTCTCGTCACTCTGTTAAACGCTGCTTCAAAATGAGTCACAGTATCTGTTGTAGCGAGTGGACCTTTAAGTTGTATAGAGGTATTAGCCACACTGCTTTAATCAGGAAGAGGAAGGAGCAACAGAAACACCTGGATCTTTTTAACCTAAATTTCCTGGCAAAGGCGGTTAGTCAAAGTCACGGCCAAGCACAGGAGAGACGGCTACATAACTCTAAAGAAGTATTACATTTAAGCTACCTTGTGATTTACAGTCAGCTCTAATATCTGTGCAGATTGAGCATCCTTGCCAGGTTAGGTTTGGCATTTTTCTCTGTTGTCCATGGCCCCTGCATTCAAATAATAAATTAATTTTGCTCCAGGTGAAACTTTTTCCAAGTCTTTTTGCATTCGGGCATGAAATTTTGGATGTGTGAAGACCTCTAATATCAAACATATGCTTGTTATCAGTTTTAAAAAAGCATAAAGTACTTGCAATCAAAGGAATTCTGGAAATGTCACAAAGGTTCATCCTCACTGTTTTCAACCATGCATGTGTGGACTTGCAGATTATCTCCAATGACATCAGTGAACTGCAAAAGAACCAAGCAACCACAGTGGCAAAGATCGCCCAGTACAAGAGGAAGTTGATGGATCTATCTCACCGAGTGCTGCAGGTAGCTGTCTCACTTTTTTTTTAATAAGCCATTCAGACATCCCTACATCTACATTTTCTTTTTCCCTTCCATATTTATCTCTCCTCCTTTGTTTCCCATGGAAGGTGTTGATCAAACAGGAGATCCAGCGAAAAAGTGGCTACGCTATCCAAGTGGACGAGGAGCACCTCAGGGTGCAGCTGGATACCATTCAGTCTGAACTCAATGCCCCCACACAGTTCAAGGCAAGTGTGTTGAAACTGTGGCTGCACAGTGCTATGTTCTTTCAAACAATTAGTTGCTATGAAATATTTTTGTAATCAGGTATTCTATCAATTCTCCATTGACTAATTGAGTAATCGCATAAATACGTTTGCCTTAATGAGGAAATAGAAATTGTTCAAAAGGGGGGGAAAAGATGGGCACCATCAGCAGGGAAATAACCTGGTGCCTGTCCATGAAGAGCTCTCAAAGAATCTTAAATTGCAGTCTGAAATAAACTGGAAGCCAGTGTAGCTGCATCAAGATTGGAGTCGCATGTGGAAACTTGGAGGATTTCGTCAGAAGCCTGGCAACAGCATTTTGAACAATTTGCAACCGTTCTAGGGGGGTTTTGCTAAGACGTGTGTGTATAGTGCATTACTGTATTCCAATCGTGACGAAACAAAAGCATGAATAATCATTTCGAGTTTGGGACATGACACAATGGAGCTTCGTTTGTTAGCTTAGTTTCTCTTAGCTGAGTGCTACAAAGAAACAATGCGAAGACTTTTCATTGAGGATATTTTTGTAATAGTTTTTCGAGTTACTTGATGAATCATTGCAGCCCTAAAATGAATGAACAGTTCGTACAGTTCTTAGCAGCTATTAGACGTCAAACGTGTGTTTGTTTTTTACATTATTTGTTCTGTCTTTGTCTTACAGGGTCGGTTAAATGAATTAATGTCCCAAATCCGGATGCAGAACCACTTTGGAGCTGTGAGATCAGAAGAGCGTTACAGTGTGGACGCAGACCTCCTCAGAGAAATCAGACAGGTGAGTGGGAACTTTAGCACCTCTGACCTGCAGTTGTTGTGCAGGCATTCACAACATGTGTTCAGTGATTGCTGAAACTCGGCCCAGGACTTAAAAAACACTAAGAAGGAGAACATTAAAGTAACATTTGAGTCTTCCGATACTAAGTTGCAACAAGCTGAAAGATTATCATGATGTTAACATCCAGTCAGGGTTCTCACCCAGCTTCCTTCACGCGGGTAATCTCTGAGGTGCTGACAGTGAACGACAGAAGTAATCACTCTTGCACAGGTGCATTTTCCTTATTGCAAATAAGTGTAACATTGTAAACACATTAGCTTCAAGGTCGGTCTCAGAGCTTCTGTGTTGTTTACTGGTGGCTCTAATCTGAGGAAGACTGCTCTAAACTTGTGGATGAAGGCGGAGACGGCTGAATGTTTAAGTTGTCTTCTCCCGGTAACTGAAACACTGTCTCCTTTTCTCTCTCTTTCAGCACTTAAAACAACAGCAGGAAGGTTTAAGTCATTTGATCAGTGTCATCAAAGATGACTTGGAAGACATCAAACTTATAGAGCACGGGCTGAGCGACAGCGGACACATGAGAGGAGGCATCCTCAGCTGAGTCTGCCCCACCAACCCGCACATGCTCAGACACACAATCCTCCCAAAAAAAATGGTGCATCAGCCATTTAATTTAGAGGTAATCTGCACTGCAGTTCCCTGATAACCCCAGTGATATCTGAACCTGCCTGCTCAGATGATCATTTTGACTAGAATGTGCCTTTAAGTCCCCACGTGGACAGGTTTATCATTTGCCCCACTTTCTGTACCAGGTAAACACTGACTGGTTAATCTGTGCTTTCTCAACTGACACAGCCCTAATGGAAAAGACTCAAAGTCTAATAATAGCTGGGATCCCTTATGTCAAATCGGATTATAATTATAAGACTACAAATGTGACTGGCATGTAAACAAGTTGTGTATGTCACCAGTGAAGACATTGTAAATACATGTTTGTTTTTCTTTTTTTATCCTCCTAGAATGTTAATAAATTTCATTTATTGAATAAAGCACAGTGAACTTGCATCTCTTGCACACATACTTTAAACAATGGCTAATTTCCCCAATAATCGATTCCTGTGTGGGAAAATGTATTCCTCTAAGTCCACCTATTTTGTGATCTGGGCATTTTCATTGTTTTGGTGCAAATATAGAAACACCCGACGGTCCTTCTTTAGCTCTTCAGGCCAGCCCTTTCCAACATCTCATCAAAGCAGGGCTTGAGTTGATAGGATTTATGTCTCGGATTCACATCCCGGTGGAGATGAAAGACTGATTGGCAGTTGAACTTATTAGGCAGCTTTCATGCAGATTACATCCCCTCATCTAACTTCTACTTCAGTACCTGGCAAAGAGCTAAACATCTGAATTCTCCAGACCCGGCAGCCTTTGCCTCCTTACTTTCGTCTTATTGTAAATATTTAATACCCATTGTCAAAGGAGCTTGCAAAGAAAAGCGACTGGACTTCTTTAAGTTGCTTGAAGACGTTTCACCTCTCATCCGAGAAGCTTCTTCAGTTCTAAGGTCAAATGGTGGAGAGTCCCAGATATAAAC
>NW_024582384.1:234108-265804 GCF_018398535.1 Haplochromis burtoni | reverse complement strand
AACGTCTTCAAGCAACTTAAAGAAGTCCAGACGCTTTTCTTTGCAAGCTCCTTTGACTACGATGACCTGGATGACTGAGAACCTTCACAGACATTTAATACCCATTATTTGTCATTATCTGTTCATCTGCCTGTAAATATTTGGGGGGAAAAGTCCACAAAACTATGTGAGCCACCTACACACTTTTTATGATATCCCATTCTAAATGGAGTTCCCCACCATTGTAGCTATGAAAACCATTCCCATTCTTCTGGGAATTCTTTTTGCAAGATTTTCACCCAGAAGAACATTTGTGAGGCCGGACACTGATGTTGGATAAGAGGGCTTGGATTGCAGTCTCCGTTCTACTTTCTCCCAAAGGTGTTCAGTGGGGTTGAAGTCAAAGATCTATGTGGACGAGTCAAATTCTTTCATATCTAATTTATCAAACCAGGCCTTTATGGACCTTATTTTGTGCACTGAAGCATAGTCATACCTTAGTCATTCCATGGCTAAACAGCTGCGTGCTACTCTTACACTCCAAGAAGTAGCATACAGCTTTTATACTGATGTTAATCCAAGAGGAGATTTGAAATTGTGCAGTTATTGAGTCCATAGAACGATGGTAGCATTTACACTTGTAGCAATGAGACTGAATTCAGGTGTTTGTTTTTAAAGATTAAGAGGTGCAATTAAGCAGCTTTCATGCAGGTTACATCCCCACATCTAACTTCTACTTTAGTAACCTGGCAAGGAGCCTGCGTCTGTATGGTGTATCACAGCTATTATCACTAACAGAAACTGAGGTCAAGAAAATCATGACACAAGCTGTGAGCTGCATCTGCAGTATGCCCTCCTACATCCACTCATGCAGCTCACTATGGAACCACGAAAGACATCATACTGTATCTATTTTCCATTAACACTTTATAATACAGACTAAAGGCATAATTCCCCAATGATTAAATGGCGTTTCAGTGTATTTTATTTGAAATTGCAATTAAAATGTATTTACCTACAAATACTTAAATGTATGTACACTAGAAAAAGGGAGTAATAACTGTTTTTATTAGTAACAAACAATTATATTGTACAGTACATTGTGAAGTACATTTAATTATGGGGAAATTGTGTTTTTAATCAGTTGGTAGTAAAATACATTAAAATTAAACTTAAGTACAGGGGAGTCACGCCCTTATTCACCAGCTGTATTAAAAAGTGTTACCATTTTTCCCTCTCCTGTAGTCTCGAGGAACTGTGAATAAACTACGATGTGTATCTGTAACAGTATCTGCTCCAAAGATGTTAATAGTGCACTGAGTACAAATAGACAAGCCAGTATTGCACCTGTTTGATGTTTTTATTCACCAACTAAACAGGTGAACTTTCAGTTAGATAAAAACTTTAAAAATACATAGAAAGTTTTTTAAAAAGTGGTGAAAAAGATCTACGTTGCAATGGAAAAATAATCTTTTTAGTTCATGATGTAAAATACTACTAGTACCCCCAACTATTAAACTTTTCATGATTGTGCATCAAGGTAAAACGTAAACACAGCCCTTCCAGCATTTCAGCTGGTGCAGCTCCAGCTCCCGGTCCATCCTCTCAGGAATGTGCAGAGAGGTCCACCAGACGGAAAGCCTCCATGAACTCATTAATATCGATGCTTCCGTCCTTGTTAAAATCGATGCTCTGGGCCAGGTTTGCAATGACATCATCACTGATCTCTGTCTTGAGATGAGAGCTCAGGAGTTTCCAGGTTTGGCGAAATTCCTCGTAAGAGATCAAACCTTTAGGAGGGAGAGGAAAATTCACAAACTTGTGCTATATTGTGTTGGTGACCTTAGAGCTGATCTCAGAAGGTCTTTCACCCATTCACAGAAATAACAGAGCATATAAAAAAAACCAGTCAAGCTGAGTAGTAGGACACGGGTCCAACACTGCTTATAAACACTAAAACTGAGAGTTTGGTTGTTAACTAACCTGAGTGATCTGTGTCTATGATCCGAAAGATAGTTTCCAGGTTGGAGTGGTTTTTGTACATCGTCTCCAGTAGGCTGGTATCTGATATCTGTCAGGACAAGATGCATGTTTTGTATTTTGGGGTGCCATACATTTTTCATGGTTTTACAGCTCTGAGCAGAAGGGAAGTAAGTTAAGAACAAATGAGTCACCTCTAGTTTGGGCTCAGTGATGGAGAGCTCCTTCATCCACTCCTGGTAGTCCACCATACCATTCTTGGTGCTGCTTACAAGCTGTGGGCGCAGCACTCTCCAAGGCAAACCCAGCTTCAGCACGCTCTCTGTGGCACTTGCCCAGTGACTTGGAGAGATTATCCCTACGAAAAGATGGGAAGAATGACGAGCCCTCACACTCTCATATGCTGCCGTTATGATGTGTTTTATGTTCTGAAAATTCTGAATGCTATTTAGTGTAAAGCAGTTACAGCTAACCTGTGTTGTTAGGATCAAACTCTTGGAAGGCACTTATGAGATCTGACTTGTGTACGAACAGCTGTCGCCTGAGAGCTTGTAGAGCTGATCTCTCAGTCCAGCCAACACTGCCGAAAAGCCAAGAAGGAAAAGAAAATCCTCAGGGATTTCATATTTATTAAAACAATGTGTACAGCCATCTTCAGCAAAGGTTTTCACTTGATTTTCCACTTTTCTTCCAACTCAAAATAACTTTTTGTCAGAAAATCTCATGAAAAACTCTTTGAATTGTTAATGTTAAAATAATGCTTGACTATTTCTCTGTGCTCCTTTACCTTTGTCTCAGTGTGAGCTCTCTGCAAGTCCTGCTGGCCTGATACTGAACAAAGTGAGGGACCAGATCAGCTCCCATTCTTATATAGGCTCCTCTATTGCTGCCCACCTCGTAGTAATTTGAAGCCGAAAAAATTGTTAGTACCTGGATACAAGAGAAGAGATGATGGGAAAAATAAAGGTTTCTTCTGTCACTCAGAAACCTGTGCTTTATGTGCTCACCCTGCGGTTGTGGCAGAACTCATAGCCATCCTGTTTGCATTCATGGGAGCGGATGAGGAGCTGCAGGTTGTGTCTTCCAAGAACCTCCTCCGTGACATCTGGGCCCCAGTAGCAGCCTCCCCCTCTCACTTCATTGGGAATGCAGCCATTTTGGGGCATAGGATCACTCCACAACAGGTCTACCATCTGGACAGATGGTATCAATGAACTGTATGAGCACTCTGAAGAATTGGTCTATGTTTGACGATCCTCACTACCACTTACTTGTTCCCACTCGTGCTCGTAGGTCTCTGTTCCTTCTTCACACTCTGGGTCTGAGTCAGAGTCTGGCTTCTTCCTTTCTCCATACGACTGGTCAAACCCAGCCAACCTACGTCTTTTCTTCAGCTCGTCATCCACGGACCAGTTCATGTGCTGATGGCTGGTGTGGAGGTTATGCAGTGAACGTCGTGGGAGGCCTTGAGATGGGGTTGAGCTGTGGTGAGTCAGAGATCGCACCCGAGGTCGAAAGTCCACTGGAACGCCGGCGTCTCCGTTCCTTCTGTTCGTTGTCTGGCTGTTGCTGCCGTTCACGGCTAGCTTAGTCATCTTTGGAGGTCTGAGGGTTGACGCATACTGTGCATGTTGAAAAAACAAAACACAGATGAAGTATGCAGACATTTCTGTTTTCTTAGAACAAAATTCCGCTTAAAACACAACGAACTGAAAGTGAAAGGTCTTTCTTACTTTGTGTCTGTCCACTCTGGCTATTACGTTCAGGTCTGTTGTGTCAGAGATCCCTCCATGCGCAATCAGCACCTTGTGATCAATCACAGTAGCCAGAGGTAGCCAGCTGAAGATCTTTTGGAGAAGCTTAAGGATCTTCTTGCCGTGCACCTGCAGATCAAGTCATCTTTATCATACCTTGTATATAGTCACGGTCATTATTATCATAATCCATCCTCTTCTGCAGGGCTATCACAAACATAGATATAGACAAATATTCACTCCTAAGGTAATTTTTTTCTGGCAGTAACTTTTTTTACAGATGTAAAAACAGTAAAATTCAATGCATGTTTAAAAAAATACTTGAAAATTCTTTCTTTTTAATATTGTACATTCTAATGTATTTTTATGCATTTAGTTTTTTATATATTATTTGTTTATTTGTTTACTGTTTGGGTGTCAAACTGAATGCTAATATTAAAGTAAGTTTAAGCCTTACCCTATATTTTCCCAAAACTTCTTTAGTAAAGCCATATCTGGGAAAACACACAATGAATGACAAAATTAGTAAACACATCACATGTTGGATCGATATAAAAATGATTTCTTTAAGCTAGACTGTCAGGTTCGACGCTGCCCCGACCGGCGACCTGTGTGTGTATGTGTTTGTTCTCCTGCTCTGTTTTTGTCTCCGTTGTAGTTGTTACGCGGTTGCGTAGCAACGGGAGATGCCCGACCCGGAAGTTCCGCCACTCTGAGTGGTCCCACCTGCAACTAATTCCTCGCCAGCTGCTGCCAATCATCCACCGTTGTGACAGAACTATTTAATGGTGTGGCAGAGTGACAGACAGCGCTGGAGTATTCCACCAAGCCGGGTAGTGACTCGAATTCAGCGAGTGTTAGACAAACGTTTGATAGCGCAGGGAGGCTAACCGCATCTGTTTGCCTTTTTTCCAGGCTACGAGTGAGACGGAGATAAGAGAGGAGAGACTTCACTGTTCACGAAAGTTGTATGGACACACGAGGGGAGCACGGAAGGGACTTAGCACTATGGATTACTTTGGATTTGCTTCACTGTAAATAAAGACACTGTTCAATCTTAACGAGCGATCCGCGTCTGGGTTCTCTTACTCATCACCCCCGTAACATAGACTATGACTGCATTCTGACTGAAGATGTAAAACAAAACAACAGAAAGAAAAAATGAGAGCGAGATTGAGAGAAGGAAGTGTTCTGAAGACTGGCTTACCTGAGGTTAACAATGTGGTCCTCATGGTTCCCTCTGTTTAAATGAACATCATTGGGGTAGACTAGCAGGAACCCAAACAGGATGAGCAGAATCTCCAAGGAGTTTTTGCCACGATCCACAAAGTCCCCATTGAACACATACGGTTTCTCAGTAGATGGCAAACCATTCTGGACAGTTTTAAGAGGAAAGTTTGATCAAATTGAACATCTATGAGTGGCAAGCCTGTTTGAAATGTGTGGATTGTGTAGCCTAGCCTACTTTATAGAATATCAATAGCAGATCTTCTAGCTGCCCATGGAGGTCTCCTGGAAAAGAAAACAGA
The DNA here is from genome assembly GCF_018398535.1 of Haplochromis burtoni. Taxonomy (NCBI): domain Eukaryota; kingdom Metazoa; phylum Chordata; class Actinopteri; order Cichliformes; family Cichlidae; genus Haplochromis; species Haplochromis burtoni. The sequence goes on along the minus strand of NW_024582384.1, from coordinate 260,562 downwards.
AAACCTGTTTATTTCATCATATGACTGCTGTGACTACAGTAGACTGAAACTGACAAAAATAATCAAATAAATCATGTGGTAATGATCATATCAACAAAAACAATACAAACTATAAATATGAGGTTTAATTATTTATAAAGCGTTACATAAATCAATATATCTGTAGGTGTTTGCCACCATAATAATTTATCCATCAAATAATTTCACAATTTGTCTTACTTTCCCATTTTATTTTATTTTATTTTGTTACACATTTTCTTATATTTCTTCCCAGGGCATATTTATTTGTTTAATTTGTCGCAGAAAGTCACGTCACATTTATTTTTTGTTTCATTGTGCAAAAAAAGACAATAACAACAAAGCAAATAGGTAAGTAATTAATTAAATAAAAAATAAAATAACATGGAAAAATAAATGGAACTGAAAAGTAAAGCTACAAACCAATAATAACAAATAATACTTAGTATGTATTGTTCTTGATTTTGATTTTGATTTTGACGGTTTCAGTCCTCCATAGCTGGGTGCATGCTCAAATAGTAGGAAATAAAAAAGGCACAGTTTGGGGATCAAATCTAGGAAAGGCCTGTTGTGTACCACATATTGTAATCTCCTTGGTGTGACAGGAGGAAAGATGACTGATGTTTGGAAGAATTCTTAGAAGTCTCCAAGTCTCCCCAAGAATCTGCAGAACATATCGTGCATGGAGCTGCTACTGGGGGAAAGAAATCATGTATGAATAATCCGAGTGTGGAAGAATAAGGCAAAAAAAGACTATATCTGCCTCCACTGTGCCTACTGTGCCACTGTACCTACTTGCTTGTGCTTAAAAGCCTCGACAAGCTTTGACACTCCGCAGAACGTCATGGGGAAGGTCAAGTGGGGCCCCGTGTAGCTGTCTGGTACATCTATGCTCTTGTAGCAAAAATATCTTTCCCATTCTACATCACGGCAGATTTCGTTCTCACGAAAGATGTGAGAAATTAGATTTCCTTCATTAGAGACAGAGGAGAAAAGAAACGGACGTGGATCAGTGCAGTGAGGAAAAGCTACTTTCGTGCTTCTCAGCAGGGAGCAGGCTGGGTGAGCTCGGATTAGCTCACTGCCTGTAATCTAATGAAACCTATAATACCGCGAATGAAACTGTGTGTGATAAGAGTCACTGTCTTACTTTCACTGCTGGCTGGGGTGAAGTGGTCCATCAAGAAGCCAAAAAAACTGTACAGCTGCAGGAAGTGAAAAAAGTAACCATAAAAATGACAGTTTGTGAAATCATACAACTAGTCCGGTAAAACTGTGCTTAAGCAGAGTGGACACCGGACCCCTTGTCAGTGCAGGTATCATAGTTAGCTGATACTGATGTCATGTTTTCAGATGTCTGTTATTCATATATCAAAGTATAGGACACATTAAAATTATGACCTATGGCAGACAATTAGTGTCTGTATTAAATTCAATAGTAGAAAGCGATGTGATGACCTGTCTTATAGTTAAAGCAAATATGTCAGCTTCATAGTGATGCTATCCAAAACGGGCAATACATCCACTAGCTGTGCAGGTATTCCAGTCTCTACCAGAAAATTGCATGACCAACATTATAAAACACCGGAAGATGGCTAAAAATTACTTTCATAATGCATATATGACACCGACTTACATTAATTGCGTGAGCTCACCTTGATCTGATCTTGCTGTCCTGCATATTCAATAGACTGGAAGATGTTCCACGTGCACCTGCGTCTGATCTCCAGCCGGGCAACATACTGCCGATACCAGCGCTGAATCAACAGAGCCGCTCTGATTGCTGAAGATTTGGAGAGAAACAACAAAGCACTCATCTTCCATTACCAGTACTTTTACACTCTTAGTCAGATCCAGGTTGAAACACTTACCAGTGGCAGCTTTACCGCATGCATAAAAGTGGAGTTACATTTACAAAAGTTAAACTTACTGAGAATTTTTCCAGAGAATAGTTTGAACTATACACTATAAAAGGTACAGCTGATGGAGTAAATAAACTTACCTGGGACTGAGAGGCTCACTAAAATGGGAGAAGACACTGAGTTGTAGTTTTACAATTTCAAAAAAGCATTTCTTTAAAGAAGAAAAAAAATTGGAAAGTAGCTGCACCTCTGTCACATTTCTTCTGCTGTACTTCTGATTTTCTCAGGCCACAGCCCATGACCTCTTTGCTGTTGTCACTGTCAGAAACAAAGACAAAGATACTTTCACGCAGAAGTCTGAATTTTCTGAGCTTGTGTTTTGCAACCTGGGAATAGTGCAATAATAGATCTCTAGATACAAAATAACATGCTATACTTATTTTTACAGTTTAACTGACACTTGATTTATGAAATGTTCCCAATAAATCCAAAACAGCATTCACAACACAAGTAACGTAAATGTAAATAAATGTTAACCATTAACAGAATAAGAACCTTGGCATTTAATATTAATATAAAAATATTAATATAAAAATGAAGAATACACAGCAAAATCCAAACAAAAGCCCACACTGAACATTAATAACTTACCTGGCCACGTCCCCTTCCGTTCATTACCTCCTCTCTTACACCTTATAAAAAGTATAGGTTATAACTTTATGACTATTTTGTTTCCCTTGTGTAGCAGCATGGGAAACCGCACGTCCTCTCTCCACAGCTACAGCACCCCAGCCATCACAACAACACACCAGCAAGTGTCTCAGACAGGCTCCTGCGATTGCTTAAACAAAACAAGATGCAAGTGGATTAGGATTAAACCTTACTACAGCTGGCATCTGCGCTGAATAAACAGATGACAGCTCTAATAAAGGGCAGCAAGTGTTTTGAAAGGAGGCTTAGCTGCAGTAAATACAGATTTATTCATGAATGAAGTTACAAGTACAGCATGTACTCTAATTTGCTCTCTTTCTGTTCCTTCAGCTAGTTTTTGCTCACACCTCAGTGTTTCCAGGCCTCTCACCCTGAAGGAAAACGTTTTTTAATTTTTAGTTTTGTAACACTATTAATGTCTCTCAGGTGCTTCATAGTATGACTGGCAGCAAGACTATTGGATTGCATAACATTGTTGCACCTTTATTAAGTGCCACCTGCAATGCATTTCACATGTTGTTGCGTTTCGATACAGTTCACTGTACTAATATTTGTCTTTATTAAAATGCTACCACTGAAGTTTCCCCGTCTTGCTGTGTTAAATGCTGCCACACCTCCCGTGCCCTGTTAAGCACCAATGAAAATTGTTCATCGAACTCAGCTTGTTTTCAGCGTCCTCAAGAAAGTCGTCTGTGATGTCTGCTTCTAAACGTTTGTCCGTGTATAAAGTCTCTGTGTGATCCCAGCCAGCAGCACCTGTTGGTGCTGTGACTTTCTACGACAAGGAAGTGGTGGGAGACGTCTGCTACTCAAGGACTCTCATTCATACATAGCTGCAAGCTGTCTAAAGCTGGAGAATCCCACAGTGACACACACACGCCCACCATCAGTGCGCTGGACTTATTACTCACACTTTGGGGAAATGGTTGACTAAATGGTTGAAGGCTAAAACAAGGGCAACTACAGAGCACACTCGGAAAAATCCATTACTGAGAGATGTTACAAAGAAGAACAAAAAGGGGGTGACACACCAGTCACGAGACTGGATGCGCCGCCATGTGGCAATACACTGCGTTACAACAGCAACTGTTACAACACCCACACACAGAGCAACAAGCACACAAAAGAGAGAAAGCAAAGGGGGAGAGAGAGAAATGGCAGAGACCCACAGGAGGACTGGAGCTCCATGACTATTCACCACCCAAAAACCAAAAATGGCAACAGCCAGTATGGGCATGGTAGCTATGTCCATCTTTTATATACAGTCTTCTACACCCAAAAAACTGCGCGTGTCGTGTAAAATCACTTTTCTCTGTCTTTTGGCTTCCTTCTCATTAATTCGCCTCTTGATGTCTCAAAAGTTTCCTGTGACCATTTGATGAGTCTGATCTCCATGCCAGATACCACTGGATTAAAATCATTCAAGTAAGCTGAATGTAAAAACTAGCATACAAAAATGCTTCTCATGTATTTTCAGTCTGAAGTTGTTCATATTACAGATTTTCTTTAAAAAAAAAAAAGCACTACATCAGACTTCATCTGCACAGAAAGTACTTGTTTGCACATGGTTATATTTAATTACTGGTTTAGGGTTGCCAAAGGGTTGGATGACATTAACAGATTTATATAGAATAGCATTACATAACTATGTTTTGTGTGTGTGCATGCATGTGTGTGTGTGTGTGTGTGTGTGCGTGTGTGTTTGCATGTGGTAACAATATACAAATTAAAGCATTCCAGCCCTGAGAGGCTGATTCATGGAAAATTTAAGACCTGAGGTTAAGATCTTTGCAGTGTTGTTGAGACCCATACAGCATCTTACGCAAGACTATTTTCCATATGTGAATTATGTGGGTTTAAAAGGCTCTAAAATATTATTGTAATAATATGAAGCAGTTACATTCTGACAGAAGTATTTGTACTTTTACATAAGCAAGGTAGACCTACAATATGTTCATAATTAAACCTTTTCAAAAAATAAGTGTTTAAATAAATTATGTTCACAGACTTCTACCTTTGGTAACATTGTGTCAATTTGCCCCAACAAATTAAAATACTATATTCTGTAAGCTTATCACATTATTTTGATCACAATATGACTTTCTATTTTGAAATTAAATTTAAGAAAAAAATAGTACAAGATACTGAAGAATAGAGAAGGGGTATCTATCTGGTAGTACAACCTGAGTGAATGTATAATATTTTCCAAAACTGTGAACTGAGGTAAAAACACATATTTCTTTTCCATATAATACATAGATATTTACATGCATACATACATGTAAATATATTGAACAGACAGTCATTTAACTTTGTGCAGGTCTTTATCTAAGGTGAAAGACAGACTTGTTATATCACCTCCAAAGGAAAGTATTGCAAGCAACAGCTTGCAGCATGAATTCCTTTGGCAGCGTGGAAGAATTCTTGTTTGGTATCCGCAGGCTGCAGATAAGAGAACCAATTTGGCCTCATGAGAAAGTTTGGCTGCTGCAAATTTAGTTGTTAGTTGAGGAATCTGAAGAGACGGAGGTCAGCTAAGGACGCAGAACTTGTAGCTGCCATTCCATACAAGTCTGTGGCCTCGCATGACCCACAGAACTGTGAAAGTTTTGTTTTTTTTAGATATTAACATCACCTGCAGCAATCATTGTTGCTTTGTATTACATTTCTTCCCTCAGGATCCTGTCCTTGAAAAACAGCTGCAGAGAAATAATATCGTTTTTTTGTTTATCTGGGGAGATTTCCACCTTTCATGTGATGCCCGAAAATGTGAGGTGTGATACAAACTGATAATCACCCATGTGCAGAAATAAATGCTAGTTTGTTGCGGTTTGTTGAAACCAACTGTATTTTTCCCATGATTATAAACTGGGGTCTGTCGATGGGTCATCCGTTGCCGCCTTTCACTGTTCAAACCCAAATGTGTAGTGCAAAAAAACCCAAAACACATATATGATATAAATGGTTTATTCAAAGAGTTTTAGTCAGGTTTTGAACCTCATCACAGTACAGAAACAGTGTCAGGAAAGGTTACAAGTGATCTTATGGCCTCGGGCATTACTTATTTCTGGTACTGTCCTACTAGACTTCAGTGCAGCAGTTGATACTGATGACCACACTATTTTATTACAGACATAAGAGCATGCCTTGGGAATTAAAGTTACTGCAGAGTAGTGGTTTGAATCATATCTATCAAATAGACTCCCATCTGTTTATGTAAATGAGGCATCTTCTTCACACACAAATGTTAGTTATGGAGTTCCAGATAAACACACACAACAGTTAAACTGCAGGAATGTCTTAAAGACATAAAGACTGGGATGACGTCTATTTTTAGTTTCTAAATTCAAATAAAAGGTTATTGTACCCACCCCTGAAATTCTTAGAAAAATGACATCCAACCAGAGACTTACTCTGGATGTCATTATCTTGGCCTCCAATCACACTGTGAATAATCATGGAGTAATTTTTGACCAGGATGTCATTCAGTGAACATATTAAACAAACATGTAGGACTGCTTTCTTGCATTTGTGCAATATCTCTAAAATTGGAAACATCCTGAATGGTGCTTAAAAACGACTTCATGCATTTATTACTTTTATTATCTGCTTTTGTAATATATTATTTTCAGGCTGTCCTCAAAACTCCCTGAAAAGCCATCATTTGATCCAAAATGATGCAGTAACTGCATTATTGTACTGGAAATAGAGAGCATATTTCTCCCATATTGGCTTCTCTTCATCAGCTCCCTGTTAAATTCAGAATTCAATTTAAAATGCTTCTCCTCACATACAAGGTCTTAAATCTTCAGCCCCCATCTTATCTGAATAATAATGATCATACACGTCACCCTAAAGGAGCACTTCACTCAGACTGCAGGCTTACCTGTGTTTCCTAGGATATTTAAAAGCAGAATGGGAAACAGAGCCTTTAGCTTTCAAGCTTTGGGACTAGTTCTCAGTTTGTATTCGGAAGACAGACACCTCTACTTTTATAATTAGGCTTAAACCTTTCCTTTTTTATAAATGTAGAGCTGGAGTTGGGGTGATCCTGAATCCTCCCTGAGTGATGCTGCAATAGCCTAGCCTGCCGGGGGCTTCCCATCATGCACTGAGTGTTTCTTCTTTACTCACCCTTTTCACTAACTTGGTGCTTACGCACCATTCTGCATCTAATGAGTAGTCACTATTTATCTCTGACTCTCTTCCACATACTTTTGTCCTGTCTGTCTTCCCTCACCCCGACTGGTTGCCGTTACCCCTCTATGAGTCTGGTTGTTACAGAGATTTCTTCCTGTTAAAAGGGGGGTTTTCCTACCCACTGTTTCCAAGTGCTTGCTCAAAGAGGATCATTTGATTGTTGGGGGTTTCTCACTATTATTGTAGGTTCTTTACCTTACAATATAAAATGCCTTTTGAATGAATTGTGATAAAACTTCATATGGGGGTGCAGACTGGGGCCTGATTAACTATTAATTAAAATCTGACTTACAGCCATCCCGATCGTCAAGGTAAAAAATTTACTAAAGCTTTATAACCTAATATATTGTGTAGAAAGTATTAAAATTTAAAAGATCAGGTCACATTTTAAAAGTTATATTAATGGAATATAGAGCTATTTAAAACTGTTTTCTACTTCAATTTGTTTGTACTGACAACATATAGGAAATGATATATGGATATTCCAAGTATGACGCCACTTTGGACCTCTGATCTCTTCTTCAAGGTCAAAAAATGTCAAACTTTCATAAAATTGTGCTTAAAATTGTGCTGCCTTTGTTTTGTTTTTTTGCAACATTCAGGATATGACATCACATTATAGTTTGCATCTAAATATCATGATGCCTGATCTCAAATTTTACTTTTTTAATTTTACTTACTTTCTTTCAAGTTGACTGCAAAGTGCATTAAGACTTTAATGAAAGTATTGTACAGAGAAAGATAAATGACTGCCTAGTTAGTTAGAGATATAGTAGTTTTTATATAATAAGCTCAAGTTATTCTTTTCCAGTTTTTTAAAAATCAGTGCCTATTATTCATTACCTATTGTGATATAATGTTTGTATAATCAAATGAAACATCTGTCACGCAACCCTTACAGGAGTTTCAGTGCACTGCAAACTGCTTAAAGTATGTTTTAACAAACAAAGAAAACTAAGTAATTATATAAATGCAATACTGCCCTAAGAGTGAGCTGCCTTGGTGAAGGACAGTCTCAGAGTGCTTCTTGTTAAATTAGGTATTTCACTGATAAGGTCATTTAGTCAGGATGTGTAATGGACTGCATTACATCGAGACGTGTTCATAATTTTCCTTCACCTATGGAAATAGCAAAAATACTTAAGTAATAATAATAGAAACACCAACTTTAAATATAAATTCAAACTTTTTGTCAAAGTGTTGTGCCCAGGCAGGCATACTATAACATGAGTACGTGTTTTTTACAACATATGTGTACCTCTTTTTCCTAAGTTTTTTTTTTTGCCTGCATTTGTGACCTCTCTTTCTCCACCCATTAATCTTTGTTCATTTATTCTTTCACACAGAACAGGGGAAAAGTCTACAGTGTTAACTATCTCAAGGCCACGTTGGGGTACAAGCAGATAAAAACCGTGGTTCCCAGACCCTGACAAACAATACCCAGCGCAGCATCCCAGTTTTGTCGCTCCTATCTCCTCCTCCGACCAGACGTTCGAAACCAACCGCAGCCTTTGTCTGCAGCCAGTCTTACGTGTTCATCCACCATGGCCTTTGCATTCATTGTCATGACAATGCTTTTGGGCTCTTCCATGATGATGGCATTTGTCTTGGATCCATCCAGGAAAGAACCTGAAGCTGCTGTCTTAGGTCACAGGTCAGTATCAATACCAAATCAGAACCTCTGCAATAACCACACCACAATTTTGCGTGCCTATGTAGTTTTTGTTAGTACAGCCATCTATTTGTATGATGTTTTAATTATGTTTTGGGAATGTTTCAAGGAAATCTTTCTCTATTGTTCAGAAATCAGAGTGAGCTGTGTGCTGATGCACGTGCGGTGAGGTCACATGGGTTAAATAGTAAATTCAGTGTGTGATTCAGGGTCATGTTGCCCAAATGGTTTTCAGGGAGAGCTGCACAGAGACATAACAGACTGTTCTGTTCAAGCTACAGTAATGAAATCAATCACACTTGTCTCACTTCAGCCAAACATCTGCAAACCACTAGTCCACGAGGGTATTTGAGGGTATCTAGAAACCAACTACTTTTTCTTTTAATGCTGTAAAAACAACAAAGATTACTTTCTTTTATTTTTTTCCAACACAACATTGTACGTGATGTTCAGGTGCCAAGGTGAGTCATGGCAGTCCATCAAAAAGAACCTCCTTGGGGTTCTGAACTTGCAGACTGAGCCGCAGCTACCTGCCGGTGCACTGGACAGTGTCAGAGAGCAGTGGAACCGAACCTTCAGCATCATTTCTCACACAGCCAAGCATACTGCAAGTATGTGAAATCAAAAGATACACAGAAAAATGTACCACCCTCAACCTAGCGCTTAGTGGCAGTCAACTCTAAAGTCTTACAGTGCCTCTGTATCTCCTTCCACCCCCCGCAGTCCCAGGCTACTCTGCATCAGCTGATAATCAAAACAGTGCGAGCCTGAACTGTTGCTCCATTGCCTCAGAGATCTTTATGAAAGGTGTGTAACAACACATTGTTATTTATGTGTAACAATAATACTGGTATGCAGCATTTTTCAGTACAGTAATCAAGTGTTTAATTTCCCAGATCTGGGCTGGGACAGCTGGGTGATCCAGCCCTTGAGTCTTACCTATGTTCAATGCGCAACCTGCAACTCTGCCATGACCACTGTGCAATGTCCATCACACCAAGTAAATATCCAGGATGCCAACACACAGGTATAGTTAACAAAGACATTATTACAAGAGAATAATTCACTGATTTATATGTTTTTGACTCACATTTACATCTATAGATATTTATATGTTGTGCTTTAGTCCCCCAAAAAACAAAACCTGGCATAGGAAATTCTCAGAGGTGTGTGGGAACAGCACGATGCTTAGATTTATGATGTACTTTGTTATTTTCTACTATGCTGCCTAAGAACAGCACGTATCTTACCTTGGTGTGCTCTGGAGGCGAAACAGCTGCATGTAGATAAGCACGTGTACTTCTTCTTCCTGCCAACATAAATGAACTTGACCAAAAACAAGCCAAGGCATTCCACAAAGTTCATCGACCAGAAAAAGCGTGACAGCAGGAGAGTATTGTGGAAACAGAACAGTAAATAAAAATCAAAACTAGAAGCTGAAGTGTTTGTTATTTTGTTTAAATCATTTCTATTTAAACAAAATAAAAATGTAAATCATTTCTTGACACCTTGCTTTATTTGGTGTGGAGCAGAGCAAGTCCTGCACACTCTAAATGTTTATGGGGGTTTTTTTTCACTGAAATATGACAACAATACAATTTTTAAAATGCTTAAGCGTCAGCTCTATAATCATGAAAATATGCACCGTGTCTGATTCCTGCTCTCTTTATCTTTTCCCAGGACCAGGTGCCATGCTGTCAGCCCATCTCCCATGAAGTGGTGCCCATTGTCTATATGGATGAATCCAGCACCATTGTCATTTCCTCCATGCAGCTGACCCGCAGCTGTGGCTGTGGGCTGGGCAACTCTGAGGATCCTGGCAAGGAGTAGGCTGTCTCGAGTGTGTGGTATGAACCGCTTGGCTTTTATACACACATCAAAAGAACAAAAAATCATATCCACAATTCTGTTCTCATACAAATGCTGCTTTTGTAGGTCGTCTTTCCCTTTTAAAATAGAAAGTGCATTCAGCACTGGCTCCAGAAACCAAAGCAAGTCTGGGCTTTCCATTCCTGCAGCTGCACTGTAATAAAACAGGAGTTTTGGAAAGCTGGACAATTATTGTTCAACTGATTTAACAGTAATTACACAATCTTTATGTCTTTGTCTGTAAGCGTTGAACCAAAGAAAGCTCCAGCCAACACATGTATGGTAAATCCTCACAGTCTGTCTTTAAATAAATCTCATGTGGACAGGCTACTATTAATAGCTGTTAACTATTACTGAGGAGAAATGTTCCCTGAAGAAATGTAAGACTTGAGCCAGACCCTCTCACAAGAGGATCAGGCTCTACTCTTAAAGCAGATCGTCTCTGATATGTAATCTTCACAGATTATGTTTCATGCTCACAAGATAAATTTAGCAATCTATTAATTTCTCTGGGACATGGGCATGACTTTCCATTGGTTATACTCTATATTTTCATGTTTCAACTGAGGAAAAAGAAAAACAATGTTGGCCCGCAAACCCAAAAACTGCAACTTTAAAAGTTCATAATTAAACTATTTACTGGTGATATGACTGACATGCTTTAACAGAGGAGAAAAAACAAGCTTCTGTTCACATTTAATTTTCATTCTGATTTGTCATATGTATATAAATTCTGCCAGTTGCAACAGTTAGATATTCAAAATTCAGATTCTTATTTTTGAGATTAGCTGCTTCAGTTTTATGTTTTTGTGGAGTAATTTACATTACATTATCTGACTGCTTTTATATACATTTACACGGAAGAATTCTTGTTTTTTTGTTTGTTTGTTTTCAAATGCATGCTTTTTTAATTAAGACTGGTGACAGCTCTTGGTTGTAATTTTATTTTGTTGTATACTCTGGCTTATTTTACAAAATTACCACCATGTTTTAAGTAATGCTTCACAAGTGTACTACTGCTTACAGTGCTATACAATAAAGCAATTTAGCATATTTAGATAAACCTTTTTTTTTTTTACTGTGCTCAAGACATTGTTTTCCCATCTTAAATCACTTGTACCATTCAATAAATTCTTGCTTATTCCAATAAAAGATTATAAATGATTTAAATCAGCTAATTTTTTTAATACTTCTCAGTTGCTATTGTGTAAGTATAATTCACAAATTAAACAAAATGCTTCACAATAAAACACAAGAAATAGAAGTATAAGAGATCACAACAATGCATTGTAACAGTCACAATTATGTGGTGTCTCTTTAAGACCACCTAAGTTAATGTTTAGTGATGTCACAAGTATGCGCCACTGCCCCCTGTAGAGTGTGTGAGAAGCGTGCTGGCACATGAACACATGGACTCAGATGGACCTCATATCTTTACCTCCTTAACTCAAAGTAACGTTACGAGTTGTATGAACACTGCTTGCTTCATGATAAGACAGCAGCTGTTCAACAAGGCCTTGTAAGGTTAGTGAAGAGTGTGTTTATTAAAGGACAAGCACTGTGGAATTCCCAGTACCAGTGTTGTCGTGGGCTGAGTGGTCCTCTCAACCACTGAATACAACCCACGTTACAGTATTCTTTATGTTATTCTCTGAACTGACATTTTTAAATAAAACTTTCCTTATACCAGCCCCTCGTGGCTTACTGCCAGCCACAGACTTGCTGTTAATTCAAGTGGGAGGGAAAAAGTAGATGATGAGGAAAAGTTGGCACAGTACTGTATAAAACTAGGTGTTGGTGTGAGGGAGAGCAACATGTTGCGTACTTCTGAGGAGCCTCTAATGTTTTTTTAGCTGCTGTACATGTAATCCTTTCCTGGCTGCAGTGAAATCCTTACATATAGTTCTAAGTTTAAAGTCTGTGAAGTTTCAGGTCTAGCTTAACATTGGCAGCTGCCTCGGTTTTTGATTAATGCTGGACAGAATGCCAGGACATATCGGCATATGGTTGTCTTTTGGCATACTGTGGCCACTTCTGCTGGCTGTCGGCGCAATTGAATGTTCAGAAAAAGAAACACTGATCAACCCGCTTCCCAGGAGGGTGATACAACCAAGTGACTGTTTAATGGAGTGTACTGGGATGACATACATCAAAAAATTGCAGCTTCAGGACAATCATAATATTCGGCTGTCAGACTCAACTGAAGGTAAGGAGACACAACATGACACCATCAACTCTGGGTTGGAGGCGTGCGGGGTGTTTGTTGCAAATTCAAATCTCAGGCTGTGTTCTGAAAATAATTCCTGAGAGACATCATCGCTAATTAAAGGGGTTCTGCTGCATCTATCTCCACCTGACTGACCTGTTTTATATTGCGCATGTGTATAGGCCTTCACAAACTAGTTTACTTTCCTAGGAGACCTCGGGGAATACTGTTGGCCTACTGACCTCAAGTGCAACATTGGTGAGAGCTTTTTGCATGCCTACGCGGTATTGCCTGTGGATATATCTGCTGTGGGACATGAGCAACTGGAGGTCAAAGCCACTGCTCCAGCTGCCACTACACTACACGCACATAACAGCCCTACAACAATCGCAGAGAGCTGCGGCCTTCGTTACGACGTCACACAGCATTTCAGCACACAGAACGCTGGGACATCGCTCTGCATCCAGGTTTCTACCCAGGAAGATGCTCTGGGGGACACAGTTCTTAAATGTCCTCCATATCTGGTCACCTTCTGGCAAAGAAGTCCAAATCAGCGCCAACAACAAAGTGCTGGATAAAATATCAGAGGTAGAGGTATCCAGATCTTTTAAGTAAAACCACCAATTAGGATATTAAATAATATGAAAGATCCTGCATTTTTAAACATTTTAATGGAAGTATTAGATGCAAATGTACAGAATGAATAAAAAAAAAGAACAGCCCCTTTGTCAGAAAGGAGATGGAGCTCTCTCTATAACTTATGGTGATTTTCTTTAAAAATTGGCATCGTTTGCTTTTCATTAATTTAAAGCTGCCACATACCCACAGGGGTTAGTATAAAATTGTCACACAGCTTGTTTTTTTTTATCTAGCTAATTTGATCATACCTGGAAGCTGGAAGTGTTACATTCTTATTGCTTATATAAACGGTTTAGACATTTTACTTTATTTGTTCTTTTCATACTTTGTATGTTAAAAGCTTACTTTCTAAGGTATCTAGTAAGTAAACCTTTCAGACTCATAGAATAGAATAAAATGTTCACTATTTCCTTGTGAGCTGTTTTGAAGCAACAAGTAACAAGTGTGTTTGGAAGTGGTTGTAATTTATACTTAAGTCGCCAACAGCAATAAGGAAAATCTTTTGTGGGTCTCCAAGGTCCAATAATAAAATAGGGTATCAGAGATGCTAGTAATGGATGGTTATGCTTGGATTGTAATTCAGGGGTAAGGCTGGGGCAGAAAAGATTAATAACTGTAATTTCTCTATATTCTTAAGCAAGTTTAGATTTATTCTCTAGTGCTCTCGTGTGCTTTTAAATCCCTTACCTGAGTGAACAGAAAATGAGAGTGAGGTCCACAAGTTCACTAAACTTGGAAAGCCATGTGAGTGATAGTAACGATATTATTTACTATTCTGACAAAATGCATTTAATGCACTTGCTATGATCAGTGAAGCTGTATACTACATTCTTTCAGAAATATGTGTTAAGATGATGATCAAGCATATGAGCATGATGACGTGGGTATTATGAACATTATATGGCACTTGTATTATCCACAATAATATTCTTTTGATATATTTTTGGTTTATGTGACTTCAGTTGTAAGGGTGTTTCGTGGCACTTTGGCTAAAAGGAGCAGATGGGGAATGATTGTAGATGTGTCAAGCACTCTGAAACTTTCAGGGCAAACTTGTTGCTCTGCTGACTTACTGAAAGGCAAAAAGCTATGTAAATGTTCTCTCTAAATGAAGAATGCAATGATGTTAATGTTGTGTTATAAGGGTTGATAGTTTAATATTAAACCATTTCATTTTCCTTTCACTCTCACATCTTTATTGAGTTTAACTATTTAAGAAAGCTATGATAAGATGTGATTGTAAACATATTTTTGCTCTTTTTCCCACTTCCATTTTGTCTGTTTGTTTATTTTATTCAGTTGTTATGCATAAAATCCTCACAAACAAATATCTTATTGCATTTCATTACTACACAAGGACATAATATACTGCCACCTCCTGGGTATGATGTAAACTAATGGAAGTACTGGAATTAAGTCCCGTTTACTGTCCATCCACTGGATGGCAGACTTCTTACAGGGTAGTACTGCACCAGACTTACAATCAGTATAAATAAATAATTTACTGCCATAAAAAAACTACAAGTAGGGTGAAACACCAGTTTCTCTGTGAAATGTTGAGCATTATTCCTGTCTTTTAACAAACACCATATTTCACATATTCCACCAAAATGTGGACAAGAAAATCCACAAAGGTGCTTCAAGTAGGCTCATGTTCCATTGCAGTTTTTGTGATCTGTCTCATAATAATGATCAGTTGTTTAAAATAATTAGTGGAATTATTCCTAATGATCAAAATATATACTAAAAGATCCATTCCAACTGCATGTTTAAATGATAAGCCTAGTATAAAAGAAAATCTGTTTGAATTGACTAATCAATCACAGCGTTAGTTTGGTCATGACAAAAAGTCATCCTAAGCAAACCTTGGCAAATCTCAGTGCCAGAATACATCAGCTGATGGCTGAGCTGATACTCTTTAATACACAAAATTGGAAAATTTCATGTAGTCTGTCTACATTTACTGAACATCTGCAAGTGGTTTTGCAAACCACCCCATCCCAGCTCTCTTCTCTGCATGACATAATCAATGCCATATCTGTTGTTATTGATGTACTGTTTTGTATGGATTGAAGGGGTTTGGGTGGGCAGTGGGGGAAAACCTTTTTTCTGTTACAGTGTAGACACACTATTAAGCCTGAGCACTATTAAGGCTTAAATGAAGGAGGGTTTTTGTTGGTGTGCTCTGCTGGCAGGCGACCAGGGGCAGCATAACATAACTCTCCTATTGGGCCTCCAGACAGACCTTTCTCCGAAATGTCATGAAAGGTGTGACAAAGGTGAAGAGTGAGTCAGGACATTCTGCCTGTCTTAATCACCACCAACAAACAAATCACAAGAAAGTGTGAAAAGAAAAGAAAAAAGGTATCTTGTGTGTTTAAAAGCCAGTCATACTTGCCTTTAAGCTGTCTGCTTTCTTACGGAGTCATTTTTTAAGTTCAATGGATACATATTGCCAAGAACAATTTATTCATGTGTCCCCTCAAATGATCTTATTTATGAATGGATATTAGTCAAATATATCAAACAGGACCACACAGGACAAAGGGGATGATTTCCCTAAATCAGATTTTTTAAATCTCTCTTTTTACATATAATCATGAGATCAAATGATTATTTGCTGTAGGGTTTTCAATACTAAAATTATGGCAAGAGCTCACTGTAAATAATAAATATTATAAAATAAAGCATTGTTTTTGTTTATGTACATTTTACATGTTTTGTTATATCATATTATAATAAAATTACTTACTTATTCTCTATCTTTCCTTGTTTTACGTAATAATTCTATTCATTCTATTCTTCAGGTGCCGACAACCAAGTTAAATCACGATGGAGCACGTAACATGTAAATATAAACACAGGTGGCTGTACCATGTGTCTCAGGCAGGGGTAATTGTGAAAAGTTTGCGCAAACCCCTCTAAAGCAGAAAAAACGATTAATAATGTTGCCCCTATTGGACTCTTTCGACACATTTATTTTCGATATATACTTAGAAAAGCAAATCGACAGCTTTAGCAATCTTTTTTAACAAATTTGAGTGTATAAAACTGAGGTTGGTCCCCGGATGGCTAAGAAGAGTAGAACAATCCACTAGGCAGACAGAGTGGAGAGCCCAAACACGTAGTGGCAGCAGACAACTATCAAACAACGTCGTCCTGACAGTTTTTAAACTAACAACCCACCTTCACCGGTAAACAATGTGACCAAGTGAGAAGAAGACCTCGGCGAGGACTGTGAGAGACGCATGACAACCAACTTTGGTTGTTGTGAGACGCACCATGACATCTCAGCCGAGGTAGGCAGACACAGCCGACGCTAGCAGCTACTAGCTGAACGCTAGCTTCCCAGTCCGACCCGTCGGAGTAAGTTAATTAGTTGGATAAGGTCAGCCTGCTTGGTGGCAGCGCTCCGAAGGGTTTATCTGAGGCCAGGTTTAGCTTGAAACTTTGTTGAAATGTTAGAGTTAATTGTTATTTTGTTTACAGGTTAAACTAAAAGCCGTGCAGGGTTTTAGCTCTGTAAGCATTTCGAGGAAGAGGTGGAATCAGCTGGAAACTGCAGGGTCGTGTGAGTTTTAGCAGCTGGGTTAACGGGGCTTGTGTGTTTATAGCAGCTGTTTTGTGTTTTCAGACTGCACATTTTACGTTCATGTTTGGAGAAAACGTACCGCTTAATAACTCACGGATTATCAAACCTCAGCCGTCGTTTCTTAAAAACTTGGATTTAGTTGGAAAACAGCTGGAGTCGGAAGTGTGTGGGCGTCCAAAGCTCTTAAAAAACGCCGTGTGTGTGTGTGTGTGTGTGTGTGTGTGTGTGTGAGTGTGACTATATCTGAATATATCTGCCGCGACCAGTTGTGGGTGAGGGGAGGGAGACGAGATAAAAAACACACTATTAAGAAAGAGCTTAATAATAACTGATGATGGAGTGCACAATGCAGTGAGAGAATGAAAAGGGGTGAGTCTAGAAGAAATGCTCAGTGAATCATGGTAAGCCCCCAGCAGCCTAGGCCTATTGCAGCAAATCTAAGGGAGGGTTCAGGGTCACCCGATTTGCTCAAACTATAAACTTTATCAAAAGGTTAAGTTTTAAACCTAATCTTAAAAGTATTGAGAGACAGGGAGTCTGTCTCCCAAACCCAAACACAGAGCTGGTTCCACGGAAGAGGGTCCTGAAAGCTGAAGGATCT
Source organism: Haplochromis burtoni (assembly GCF_018398535.1). Classification (NCBI taxonomy): domain Eukaryota; kingdom Metazoa; phylum Chordata; class Actinopteri; order Cichliformes; family Cichlidae; genus Haplochromis; species Haplochromis burtoni. The sequence goes on along the minus strand of NW_024582384.1, from coordinate 243,192 downwards.
GCATCCTATTTTACTTTTAAATATCCTGGGAACTACAAGCAAGTAGTCTATGAAAATGTTTGCTATGCCTTCTAAGGATACTGCCCTAGTGAAGCTTTTATAATGTAAGAAAGCACTGGTCCCAGCACAGAACCCTGTGTAACACCTTTTTATATGATTCATTTATATGAACAAACTGTTTGATAGATTTGCTTCGAACCACTGCAGCACAGTACCTTTAATACCTGTGTCATGTTCTTATCTGTATAGTAAAATATTGTGGTCTATGGCAGTGAATGCTGCACTGAGGTCTAGCAGGGCAATCATAGAGAGGAGTCCACTGTTGCCACAAGATGATGAAGTGTAAATCCTGACTGCAACTCTTCAAATAAACCATTCCTCTGCAGATGACCATTTAGCTGGGTTTTTTTTTTTCCCTTTCAAGAATTTCTGAAATAAGAGGAACATTGTTGAATAGTCTGTAAATTGGCTGAGACAGCTGGGTTAAGTGAGTATTCAGTATCAGGTTGATGGGTTTTGAAATATATCTGCCCTGCTTGGCAGCTCAAGTTCTCTATATGTCCCGAGTCTCTTTATAGAGGTCATTAATCATTTCAAAAGGGCAAGAGAAAGTTGTTCACTAATGTCGCAACTACTGCCTATTTTGTAGAATAATTGATTTATCTAGAAAATAAAAGCCATGGGTTCATTCTTAAAGACAAAAGTGAAAAGCTAGACTTCTGCAGTGAAGGAATCCTTTGGTTCTGCTGGGGGCACTTCTGTTGGCAACCCCCATGCCAATAGAAGTGATGTGAATGGCTTTTGAATTCCCAAATCTCAAACCACTTATAATACTTTGACGAAGGAATGATTTTAAAATGGGGAGATCTGTCGGTGACATCTTCCAATTACTTGATTTGTCTCACCAAAATTAAAAAGTGAAGATAAAATCAATCTAAGAAATATATAACCATGAGTAGTAATCCTCTTCCCACATTTTTAGACAATACAGTAAGAAATAAGTAATCATTTTTACCCTTTATTTACCCTTTTTTTTTTTTTTATTTTTTTTTTTTTAACCCCTCAGTTGTAAAAGGCTGATAAGGTATTGTTATCACACTGCTGGACGGGAGGGCAGGGGGCGGGGACCCTAAGTTTGTAAATGCAATAGGACCATACAGGAGCTCCAAATTCATACCATAGGTCTATCTACTAAAAATCTCAGGCAAGTTTGAGTCTCGGTGATCTTGACATCTAAACTTGAGGTCAAGATGACTTTTTCTGAGAACCTTGTGAATGCTATAAATCTAGAATTAGGCAAAAGTGCTTCAAAGGCAAAGCAGCGTGGTCAGTCATGGCACTGACTGTCAGCCATTTTCAACAAAGTTTCAAGATGTAATTTTACCTCATACTACCTTTGGAAACTTGAGTATCTTTGCCATAGAGGTGGTTCTGCATTCTCTTAAATTTGAGACAGATTAGAAGTATGTGTAACATTTGACAGGATAACTTGATAAAACTGAGTCGCTTTCTAGGTTGGATTGTTGTCTTTCTATATTTATCTGATTTGAGCCCTCAGATTTTGTGACCGCTGTCTCAAATTGCTTTGAATTTGTGTTACCACTGACACTGCAAGATCTTTCATCGAACTGTGTGCATGCATGTGTGCGCGCGTGTGTGTACTGTAGGTGGAATTTGCGTCCTTTTGCCGTTTCAGTATCGGTACTGCTTTCTTGTGGGTAATTATGCAAGGTTGTTATTTTGCTGTTTTGTCCTGCAGTCACCTAGTTTGTGGTATTTTTGTCTTCTGTGACTGGCATTTGTATGCTAGAGCTTTCTCATTCTTCTGTCTCCCAAATTCAAAGGAGTCAGCCAGACTCAAAGTAGTTGACATGATCCCACAGAGGGTTATCTGTATTTTATTTATTTATTTTTTTCTTTGACCCCCTCCACCCCCCTTGCTGTCAGTATGCTAAAGGACACCTCAAGTTCAGTCACTGCTAAACAGCCCTGGTCCCTCACATCTCTTATTTTCTGCCAGCTGGCTCCTTAGTTAGGTCTTTGTTGTTGTGGCCTTCGGCATCATTCAGCTGCCTGAGTGTCTACTCCCACAGTCTGACAGACTCCAAAACCCCTGCCTTGGACTGAAGACACTGGACATATAAACCTGGACACCGCAGTGTGGAGGGTGGACAGTGGTGCTGTCCTTGCTCCTGTCGCCTCATAACGAGGAGGTTTAGGGTTCAAACCTGCTTGCTGGCTGCAGTCTTTCTGTGTGGAGTCTGCATTCCCCCACCATGTTAGTTGAACTTGTGATTCTAAATCAGCTATAGGCTTGGAATATGCCAATTTATCTCTTCTGTGTTAGCACTGTGACCTGTCTCAGGTGTAACCCACCTGTCACCTTTTGACTGATGGAATATTCTAACTACATTCTCAAATCTAAGATGGATTAGCAGAAAAAGTGTATAAAAAGACAATTAATAGAATCTTTTTAATGGTAATTTTTATTGTAGATGTGCTATCAATAAAAATTAAATTCAAGTCTGTGGAAAACAGGCTCTGTTGTCTTTGATTATTCTGTATTTAACATTTCTGTATGCCTTTTACTTTCTATAAGATACTTGGGTTGTTTCACTTGTGCATCATTGTTATCACCATATACAATCTTCAGAACAAAAGCTTTCATGACTGTTTTGAAAGACTAGCCTGTAATTTTAATATAATCAGCTGTATTGTTTACCCCTTACTGTTTCTGAGGAAGAGCATGTTACTGGTTTGAGCTTTCAGAGGTGTTTGGCCTTATGCATTTGGCTTAGTCCCAAATTTTTGCTGCTCCACTTGTTGCCATGGAGGCATTCCACTGGGGCCGCTCTCAGCGAGGACGATAACACTGTTTTGGGAAGAAAACAGAAATTTCAAAAGGTACATTAAATGCTTAGTTTGCGTGAGTATATCCAAAGTATGTAGCATGGTATCGATTTTCCTCGGAAATGCTTCCATTACACTGTTTTTCTACAGTATAATTTATTATTGTAAACAAGCTTTCTGCCAGTGACAGAATATCCGGACTATTAGTTATAATCATCTATTTTATGTCTGAAGAGCTGCATGTTATCTTTGGGGACTAGAAAGAACAGATGTGAATGTTTTTGGTGAATCCTCAGGGCACCTGTGAGTCCAATTACAAATGTCTGTTGATATGACGGGTGGCACCTTCTCCCATTAGACCTTGTTGCTCTGCCTCTGGGGTAAATAAGAGTATGATATGATGCCCTAAAATTGCAGTCACTAAATTTTAGGATCTCTTAAGCCAAACCCAGTTTCAGCAATAATGTCAGAAAACAAATAAGGGCTGCATTACAGTCTTAAACCATTTAGTTAACCATGTCTCCATAGTTTGATGGTAAGCTTTCCATTTTATTGTCAATCTCTGTGTCTGGCTATTTTGTTAAGCTGGTATACTTGTAAAAGCAGTTCAGTTAACATCTGTCTTTCTTTGTAATCCTCTGCAGTGCACACGATGGAGAGAGGCACCTCCTTCGCCTCCGAGCATGGCAACAGAGGGTCCAAGAAGCCAGCCAAACCCAAGAACCTAAGCCTGAGAATGTACCCCTTTTTGGGGAGCCATACAAGGTAAAGCATGCACCTGTAAGTTTTAATTCTTGTGGTTATGTATAGCAAGGTTTTCTTCTTTTTTTTTTTTCTTTTTTTTTTTATGTTAATGACTGCAACAGAGTGACATTGTGACAGTATGTGCAGAACAGGTTTAGGCAGTTTTTACATCGTGAATACAATATCTGGTGTACTTGATACGCATTTAAAGAGTCCTGCCAGATATTCCTTCTTTAGTCTTTGCATCCCAGTCTTTACCACTTTCATTGCTGTCTTTAAATCTATTCAGTCTCCTGGAAAGTGAACATTACTGATCATGCTAACTCACTATAAAGAGGATTTAAAAGGGTTTTTTCCATTGCCTTATTTTTAATTGATGGCTAATTGTAGCAACTTTTAGAAAACTATTGAATAAGAATAAAGTTTTGTTTTGTTTTTTTGGTTGTTTTTTTTTCCGAATGTGAAAAGAGAAGGACTGTATGTAGCCTGATAAAAGCCGAGGCCTTGTGGTCAGCTTTTTATTTATTTATTTTCATTCAAAATACTCCCTCTCCTGTGTGGCTGAAGACTTTTTTTTTAAATATCTATTTGTTAATTTCCCTTTATTGGTTTGTATGTATTTGGGTGTGAGCACCTATGCAGCTTTTCTTAGTCCATTTTAGAGGATATATCATATGCCAGGACTTTGGTGCCTGAGGGGTTTTGTGTTTGCTAGAACACAAAACTCCTCACTCTCTGTCACTCTCAGCTGTGTGTGGATTATGTTTGTGAACTAGACGCAACCAGACAGACTTTGAGTTTGGGGCAGTTATGTTTGGAAAAATGCTTTATAGGCTGAATATAGGCCTTCTATTAACATGTTGATCCTTTTTGTAGACAAACAAAGGAGATGAACTCTCCAATCGAATCCAGAGGATGCTGGGCAATTATGAAGATGTGGATACTCCCTCACCACTTTCCATTGAGATGATACCCACTCCCGCTTATGCAAACCTCTCACAGTCGGATCAGGGTCAGTTAAACACAGATAAATCAACCAAACCTCCAATTCAGAACCAGGTCCTTTCCATGTCCACACAAAGCCAGAAGGAGCCTTCTAGTAACTCCTTGCACCCCATGAGAGGAGTTACTACCACTTCCCCGACTCACCATGGACATTCATCCACTTTCTCAAAGCCACCTTTAAACCACAGTCAGGGCAGTCAGCTTAACCACTCAGCACATCATCAACAACAACAAAAGAAGAACGAAGTCTTCTCAGACCTCAGGGACCGTGCCAGTCTTTACCACGAAATGTCTGATCAGTCTGACGATGTTAAGCCGCTACCCTTCCTACATTCCAGTGACCATAATCACATGGACACGGACACTAAAGACACTGTTGATGAATATCAAGGGTCCACAGACCATGCCTCTGAGTCTTCCAGCAATGTAGATGTTTCCATATTGAAAATTAAACAATCCCCTAAGGATGTATCACTGCCTGAAGCTAACAAAACTAACGCACTACCCTCCCAGACGTTTCCTCTCCTGTTGTCATCTAAGCAGCCCAGTGTGGTCATGACCCAGAAGCCAACAGCATACGTGCGGCCCATGGATGGGCAGGACCAGTTGGTCACAGAGTCACCTGAGCTAAAGCCTTCACCAGAACCATATGCACCACTGCCAGAGTTGATAGGCAAGTCTGACCTGGGTAAAACAAAGAAAGCGCCACAATTTTTGGAGGTGAGTTAATTGTCTTAGATATTACAGCTTAGCAACTGTGAAATGTGCAGGGTTTTTTTTTTTGAGTAAAATAACAATGACAAAGTACTTTAATTTATTTGAAAAAACATGAATGGAATGCATTTATAGCACTTTATCCAATTTTGCCTCCTATACTCTTGTTACTAACTGCTAGCAGTGGGCTACCATGTTGCTAGCCCAACTGTCAAAACTTTGTTGGGGTTAAGGGTTAACAACACTCTCTCTTCCAGAACAACAATGCCTAAACAAGTTGATGATGGTGCTATGATAAATGCACTTTTCGGGATGCATTATAAATAATAAATAGGTTTGAGTGTATCGAGCCAGGAGAAAGTTAACTTGGCATAGATGCCACACAGCCAGTAAAAGTTAAGCTTTTTTTTTTTTTTGCCTTATCACTTGTACCTGTGTAAAGCAAACAAGATGAAACCTACCAGTTAGCGATAGAAAGAACAAGGTTATTTGTTTTTCACTCTCAATGCCAAGCTAAGATTTCTAGTTCATTCATTCATCATCAAGTGGTAATGTTGCCAGGAAACAAATGTCAAAGTATTAATTTAAAAGAAAAGTCAGAAATGGTAGTAAAAGATAGTCTTACCATTTCAAGGTTGGCTACTGCCACTTAAAGCCATTCATTCTGTCAAGCTTGTGATATTAAGCCCACAACAGTCCAGAACTGGAGGGAATTTGGTTTTGTTAATAATGTGCATTATTACAAATACAGTTGTATTACTGGCAAATTATCTTTTACTATGTCTCCACAATTTGTGGTGATTCTACTTGATTGTTCACTACGTTGAAAACATCTTGTTCATTTTTTTTTGTTTTTTGAGAATTTGGCAGAACTCCAGCTGAACTCTATTCATCTGTTCTCTATCACACGCACAAACATACACCCAACCCTTGCACCTGCACTGCTCCGCACCTCCCCCTTACCCTCCTGCAGCAGCAAATCTGTGTGAATAAGCTGCTGTATTTGCTGCTGGGACAAATCCAGTGCAAGATAGCTTCGCAGTGACTCACTTGGATTTCTTACTAACGCCTCATCTGTATACGGCTATAGATGTCTTATGAACTGTTCTGTTGTTAGAAACACAATGTAATCACTGTTTCATTTTACAATCGGATGAGTTCTACATTATTTATCACAAGAGTATGGAAACTCCTGAAAACGATGCAGCGTCTTGAAAGTTTACTGTGTAAATATTACATAATGTCTTTTGAGCACGTGCTCATGTCTTTCTCAGGTGGACAGTATGATGTTGCAAGCAGTCTGTGTTTTGTGACCTCAGCTAGCTCTGATAAATTCACCCCTAGGCTCAGCAGAACAATAAATGAGCTTTGTCACCAACTTGCATAACTGCTCTGGGGCCCATTCAGTCTGACCTTATCTCAAACACTATCCATTCAGAAGGAAAAACTGGGAGAGACTCCTGAAAACAAACAGAAATGTAGCATGTGGACTTATGTGTTTGTAGTATTTATCTACTGTAGCTGCCTGATATAGAGTATTGACAGTTGTTGCTTATTTTAAATGTTTAATCAGAAACACACACCTCAACCTACTGTTTAGTCAAATGTCATACATACAAAATACGATTCTCCACCCTCTTATGGAGAAGTCTTTCTGTATCTAGCACAGGGATGAAATTCTTTTTTTCTTATTATCTTATAACAATATTAATTACTATTACTTTTGAAAACTATACAATTTTCAGTGCTGATGAGGGACAGCTATTGCATTATCGCTGTCTCTTGGCTATAAATTTTGGAGTTAATGATGTGAGATGTTGATCTTTATTTTGTTTAAAGATCTTTGGGTACTTTCAGAAATGAATAAGTTTTGTTTTTCTCCGTAGACAAAGACAGATGAAGCTCAATGTGTGGAGGACATCTTAAGGGTAAAAATACCTGCTTGCGTTCTTATTTTCAATTCAAAGGCAAAGGATGAAATTAACAAACGTGTTGGGACTCCAGTGAGAGTGTATGCAGCATGCACTACACGTACAATAAATATCCTTTTGTTTTTTCTCTCTATAGGAAATGGCTCATGCTTGGCCACCTCTCCTAAAAACTATATGCACGCCAAGCACAGATGAGCCCCCCAAGTCCCCTTTCCTAGCCAAGGTAAAAAATCTGATTTTATGTTTCACGTGTCTATATAAGTGCAGGGGTCTTGGTTGCCTCATTATTTCCTTCTGTCAAACTTGAAATTATTGAGCAGAGGTCAGTCACTGTAGGAGACAGAATAAATCTTAATTCTTCTAAGGTGCTATAAAGTATTTTGTATCTTATAGTCTTCAATGAAGTCCAGATTGGCCAAGTTATTTTCTTTTAAACTATAGTCGTGCAAAAGCTCCCTCAAATTTTGACAAATTCACATCAAGTACTGTGGTGTGACTGAGTCGCACACTGGCAATAAGTCCATGCAGCTGTGCAGTGGCCTTAGACATTAGGAGATAATTTACACACCACTTTTATGCTTCCCCAAGGATGGATATTTTTGTCTTTCACTAGTGTCAGCCACAGGTCAACTTCTCAGTTACACAAGTCAAGTTAGATTACATCTGTGATTAAATTAGCTTTGCTTTTGTGTTTCTCAGAATAATCTTTTCATGACCGCTAAAATCAGCACAAGAAAGCTTTAAAAGCTGTAACATAGGTCTTGTTGCTAAAGCGTTTATCAGTTGAGCCTAAACGTGGGCATAAATGTGCAGATATAGATCAAGTACAAGTATGACCTTGATTAACAGTAGCATGTTTCTTTATCTGTCTTTACAGGAAGCAAAGCATGCCTCTTCATGTCCAGGACAGAGTGAGTGAAGCGAAGAAGTATTCAGTCATAGATCAAGCAACCTTAGTTAGAAATGCTATATTCTATACCATCTTGAAAAATCGGCAGTGAATGCAAAGCAGGTGCTAGTCTGTTATGTTTGTGGTTGATGGTGGTAGCAGGCGACTCTGTCATGTGATCTATTAAACAGGCTCTGTTCTGTGGCCACAGATCTGAGAAACCACCCACAGTTTTATTTCATCTTATCTAAATGAGAGAAGTAGTGAATGGTGTTTTACTTCTTAGTTTCCACTTGGTATTGTTTTCACTATGATGCCTTTCATTTAAGCAACAGCTCTGACCTATCAAGGCATGGATGGAGGACCTGTGAGGGTCTACTATTGTGTCTGGCACTTGAACATTGGCATCAAGTCCCTTGGGGTCCTGTGGTTTGAGGTTGCTCAGTTAGAGTGAGATCTGGAGAGCTTGATGACTGCATCATTGCCTTGCACCCTTTGTAATGTTCCTAAAGCTGTTTCTGAGCTGTTTTACAGTGTAGTCTGGCATATGGTAATGCAGGAGTAGGCTCCTGCCTGGAGAGTGCCATGCGCATGTACACCCTGCTTTGGGTAGTTTGTAGATGTCAGTGTATAAATGCTTAAATGGTAGGAATCCCAGGACAACAGATCATGATCAGTATCATTTATGTAACATTTCTGGATATCAGTGGATTTTTCCATCAACTTTTTTTACATGAAATGAATTAAGTACAACTCTGGTGCTCTCTCAAAGATGGAAAAATGTTCTATAGGGAAAGTGAGTGGAGGCAGTGTATTAAGTCTTCCTTTAGCTAGACATATTGGTTAAATGTCACCAACTTTCAGGTCCTACTGGCAAAGGCGGATGTGCAGTTACTCAGTAACTCCCAGTGACTCCCAGCTGTTGAAGTACCTGCCATCAAATATGGGGGG
>NW_024582384.1:192015-234088 GCF_018398535.1 Haplochromis burtoni | reverse complement strand
GGGGGGGCCGTGTTTTACCAACACAAGTTAAAAGTACACACATCCCAACGATCCATATAGTGCATGAATTCCACAATATGAGACATAACCTTTAAAATCCAAACTCTGCCAGTAGATTTCAGTGCAAAGGCTTAAAACCAGTTTAAACTTCTGTTGTTTATTTTGTTGTACTAATTCTTGTTTACTTTTTCCAGGAAACCATGACTCCTCACCTCCTGAGTCATCTCATCCCAGCCAACAGATGTCCTCATCGTAAGTGCCGTGGCAGTTAGCTGAAATGTAAATTGCCAGCCAAAGAACCATGCTAAACTCAAAAGGAAATCACTGGTTTTCTCCTATTTATTGAATTCTTTTTCTAAACAGACTTCAATTGCATCACTCCATATTTAAGTAGTACTATTTAATTTAAAACCCAAGTGTATCAGCAGTATTATTATTATTATTATTATTATTATTATTATTATTATTATTATTATTACTACAAAGGGGGAAAAAAGCAGCAAACAAAAATTGTTAATTGCTGAAGTGGTTTATTATCAAAAAAGTAGCAGATTAATTTAAACAACTAATGATTTAATTCAGTCTTTGTGGCTTTGAATTTATTTTAAAACGGTGCACGTATCGAATTGTTTCTCTCATCAATTTTTTTTTTTCTGGTACATATTTGCCGAATGTATTACTACTAGCGAAAAACTGAATATTGATCCGGTGTTTGTGTGTTTTTGATGAAGTTCATTTGAAGGGGCACATTCCAGCGGGGTAGAGTCTATGAGCTCCAGTGAATCGGAGAGTAGCTCGGGATCAGATTCGGAGAGTGAAAACTCTACTGTGGAGCCACCTCAGCCCCCAGCTGGCACCTCAGTTAAAACTGCGGTAACCGTTCACTTTTATATGTACATGTACAGAATCTTTATGTTCGTCCTTTTCTGAAATCAACTTGTGTTTGCAGGCTGACGCCCCAGCAGTGAGCCATGAGGACTGGCAGTTGGGAAACTGGATCAGGTCCAGCCAACCAAATTCTGGCAGTGAAAGTCAAAGCGCGGTACTTGTTCCTGAGAACACATCTCATAAAGAACAACAGTTCACTCAAGACTTCAAACACTCCAGCGTTCAAGTGGTTGACTCTACTGGGGAGTCTCAGCCTCAGCTTTCTTCTCACCACACAGACAGCACCGCAGTTTCTCAGCAAAGCGGTGAAAGCTCTCAGGACAACTGTTGTCTGCAAAGTCGCCAAAAATCTCTCTCTGCTAATGTGAACAGCTCAAAGAAATTCTCAAAATCGGTGAAAGGAGGTTGTCCAGACCGCACTGATGCAGCAACCCCTGTGAAATGTGAGGAAGCAGTAACAGCTCAAACAAAATACCCGTGTTTCACAGATAGACCCAAGGTAAAGACGAAAGTAGGACACTGCAAAAAAAGTAAGGAAGGCAGTAACGGTAAAAGAGACATTAAAAGGACTAAACTCAGTTCACAGCATTTTCCTAACTCCTGCCCCGCCCAAAGCCCTGTTCAGCCTGCCCCACCAGTCAGCATCAGTTGTAGCAAATCCAACGCAGAGACCATCTGCCAGACGGGCACCAAGATGCCTCACAAAACGACCCACAAGCACTTAAAGAAGCCTGGGCGTACTGCCAAGGCTTCTCTGGACCTCGAGAGGACTCCCAGATCCCTAATGGTGAAGATAGAGCTAAGTCTGCTCTCAAGAGTGCCCCAGACCTCTGGCATTCACCAAGGAATTCCCAGCACTGCAAAACAATCTGCACCGGTCACGGATCCAGATAAAGTAGGCGGTGGTACTTCTGCAACACACAGCCACACTAAAACCAGCAGGAAGAGTAAACCACAAAATGTGAGAAGCACGAGGTTTGGTGCTGTTCTAGTAAACATACATGTGCACGGAAAGTTTTTATTTTATTGCCTGGTTTGTCCTCTTCTCTAGGCTGAGGTAGACAACAAAGGTCTTCCCAGGAAGAAACAGAAGCTGGAAAACAAGAACGCGTCATTGACAAAAGTTTCTGTGAAACTGAAGTAGGTCCCCTAAATTGGTCAGATCTTTATCATTTAACCATCTTACACTGTGTACCTTGACCCGTCCTCAATGATCTTGTCACCTGTAGGTGTTCAAGCAGTCTAGCAGAGGCCCAGCAGCGGAAGAAGGCCAAGAAAGATTGTCAGCACCCTGAACCATCTGAAGATGCTGCTAAAAAGTCAAAGCTTCACAAGAGCCAGGTGAAAACACAAGAATCGAGTAAGAAAACGGAAAAGAAAAAGGTGTCTCATAAACACAAGAAGAGCAATGGAAAATCCACAGAGCACCCAAAGTCTGAAACGGTAATTATCCTTCTTTTCCTTTAACCAGTAATTTGATTAAGTGATTTCTAATTTAATCAGAAAACTTGGCTCTTAATAAGCAGAATTCAAATTTTAACCAAGATGTGCCCTGCAATCCTAGAATAAGTCCCCAAAGGTCAGCTTTGCTGTAACATCATCAGCACAGCCCCTCAGCGAAGCTGTGGCTAACAGATCCATGCTCAAATTTGAAGAGAAGTAAGATTCATTGCTTGTAATGTCAGCTAATATCCTGCTTATGCATTTTTGGTGCTCCTCTCACACTAGTACTTTATCTCACAGACAACATCCAGTGAAACATTACATAAAAGAGGCCAAAAGACTGAAGCATAAAGCAGATGCAGAGGTAGGTTTTCTTTAACTTGATTTTATAAAGTTTTATCCAGTTCAGAGTCATACAACTAACTAATGACCAATATGTACATGTTTCTCTCTCTGTAGTCGGATAAGTTCAATAAAGCTTTCAACTACCTTGATGCTGCCATGTTCTTTGTTGAGAGTGGCATTGCCATGGAAAAAGATCCACAGACGTTGTTGTCTTCCTACACAATGTTTGCAGAGACTGTGGAACTCCTCAAGTACGAAACTGCATGTATCAGAGCTTGTTTGCACTATTATAACTTTTGTTGTTGTAATGGCAAAGCTACAGAGTAAAAGTGCTCCAGGTTTTGGATATATTTAACAGTTCTGATAAGTTTATTCTGAAATGTTAACATTTTAAATGGAGCCTGTCTGATATAGGAATTTTACGACTGATACCATTTTTTTTATTTTTTATTTTATTTTTTTTATTAATGATGATATTCCACTACAGATTTCTGTAACATTTATTCTCTGCCTATCTGCTTGGATCACCTGGTTGTTGTTTTTTGTAGGGTTTGAACGAAGCTGCAACACACAGTCCTGTTGTGGGCAAACTATGTAACAATGTAACAGTGTAACTCTTTTTAAAAATTAGATTTATCCACTGTTATAATCAGCTACATAAAACATAGATAAATGACTGATATCAGCCAGTAATGTGAGATCACAAGTAAGTTGGACTCTAAATACTTTCAAAGTAAATAATTTTTAATGTGATGCAGAAGCGGTCTATCATAGTGTGATATAAAATTTTAATGTTCCAATGAGAGCCTTATAGAAAAACAAAAGCATCTTATAACACTGTTTTAGTTAGCACAGTAAAAATTGCCTGTAATAAGCCTGACACCAGGATAGATTCATGAGTGAATTAATAGTGGAAGCAGACGCATGCCTGTAAATCATGTTGCCAAGTACAGAGCAGGGAAAATGTGCCTTTTAACTTTCAAGACACTCAAGCAAGTAATTTATATTTCTCTAGAGGAAGACAAACATTTGTCACAGTGTATCTATGGTATTTGTATTTTGGTTCTGAGTTTGATCCATGACTTGATCTGATTTTCTAATTTCACAGGTTTGTGCTGAAACTTAAAAACTCAGTGGACCTTTCTGCTCCACCCCCAGAGAAAGACTTTCTAGTTTTATGGTAAGGTTTGAATCATGTGCTGTTTTCTCCATTTATTACAATGTCTGAGACCCTATTAACCTGTGAAGGTTTGTCTTGATGCCTCCTCATGTAACGTTAGTTCAGGAAGTTAGGCTGTATCACTGGAAACTGACTGATATGTAGCAGCATAAAGTTCTTATTAAACAATTCCTCACATGTCTAAATATGTTGTCAAAGAAAGCGTAAGCAAATAGAAATAAGAAATTAGGAGTTGTAGAATAGATGGATAATGTTCACTATTATTCTGTTGTTTGTTTTGTAGTCATGTGACCTATAAGTAACAGTCATGTGTGTCCTGTAGTTTGAAGTGCCAGTCTCTCCTGCAAATGGCCATGTTTCGACACAAACACAAAGCTGCACTAAAGTATTCAAAGACCCTCACTGAACACTTCAGTGTAAGTATTTAAAGGAGATGGCTTGTAATGGCAGATTGCCTTATTACTTGTAGAAAATGGCATTGATGTATGAGCACAGGAGCTGGTCAATGTTTGTTTTGCTGATTAAATTTCTCTTACAGAGCTCTGCTCAGGCAACACACAATCCTCAAACATCTAGGCAAGTCATTTTCTTTCTATATTACAGTAACGAGTACATTGCTCTCAACTGTGTAAAGACATTCTGTACTTTGTATTTTTTTTTTTTTTTTTTTTTTAACAATTCTCCTTTAGAGTGGGAGACAACCTGTCCACCTGCCTGCCATCTCCAGCCACCACCTCAGGTCCTAGCTCTAACCACAGTGCCAGTGGGTTGGTTGTGGGCAGTACTGTGGCAGTTCCTCAAGCCATTGAACAAATGACTTTCACCTATGTCAACATCACATCATTGTTTTTGAGTGCTCATGACATCTGGGAGCAGGCAGAAGAGTTGGCACGTAAAGGCAGCGGTAAGAACAAAGGAAAAGAGACCAAAGGTTAAAGAAGGTTAAAACGACCTGGAAAGCTCAGTGAATGTTTGTAGTGTGGAGGGACTTAAAGACATTGGTTGTGCTTTTCTAACCACACAGGACACTTTCATTATTGTGCTTTAATAATGATGCAAATAGTCACTTGTCGAATGTTCATAAGCAATTAATCTGTTGATTTTAAAAACTCCACTAGGTTTACAAGAAACATTTTATCAATCATAATGCGCCATCACCAAAGGCAAAGAATGCAAAGTTGGTCAGCCAGTAAAATTTAGTTGTGTGCAGCTGCAGTGAGAAGGGTTTTCCCCTCATAGCTGGCATCTGCTTGACAAAGATTTAGGACATAACAAAAAATTGTGCATTTTTTATTTGCAGTTTATGCATAGGAAATTGTGTGTGAAACTAAGGTAATATTGAGAGAAACTGCAAAGTAAAGATGACAAACTAAGGAAATATTGAAAGATCCAGTTGTTTTGCTTGCCCTGTTGCTTTGCTGTTCCTGTGGGCAGCTGACATTCTCGGTATGCATCACTGACTAACTTGTACCGTGCTACATCACATTTATTTAAAAAAAACAAACAAAAAACGAATTAACAAATTAAAATTGTTTGACTGATTTGTTTTTGGCAGCACGGTGGTTAGCACTGTTGCCGCACAGCAAGAAGGTCCTGAGTTCAATTCCACCATCAGGCCGGGGTCTTTCTGTGTGGAGTTTGCATGTTCTCCCCGTGTTTGCGTGGGTTCCCTCCGGGTACTCCGGCTTCCTCCCACCGTCCAAAGACATGCAGCTTGTGGGGATAGGTTAATTGGATAATCCAAATTGTCACTGGGTGTGAATGTGCGAGTGAATGTTGGTGCGAATGGTTGTCTGTCCCTGTGTGTTGGCCCTGCAACAGACTGGCGACCTGTCCAGGGTGTACCCTGCCTCTCGCCCTATGACAGCTGGGATAGGCTCCAGCGCCCCCCGTGACCCTGAAAAGGATAAGCGGAAGCGAATGGATGGATGGGCTTGTTTTTGTTTGTGGCGCTTTACCGTGCTTTTGTTTCCATGTGTTTCAGGTATGTTGGCAGAGCTGGACACTGTTATGGGGCCCTTAAACCTGTCTTCAGATATGACCTCCATGGTCCGCTACACAAGACAAGGTGTTTACTGGCTGAGGCTGGACAGCCAAAAGGTATGACACCGAAGGCCTGTGAACCTTCAAGCTGCCTCTCACTGCCTTAAATTCACGTTGGTATGTTTACCCTGATCACAACCTCAGCTTACCCTCAGGCTTGTGCCATTTTTGGCATGGACATTGACTAATCTCGTCAACAGTATCGATGCGGATGCATGCTCTAAAGGCTAGATTTTGGATTCCCCATCAAGAAGACGACACACACTGATGCTCTTGTTCTTCCTGTCGCCTTGTTTTCCTGACACTTTAAAAAACATGGACGTATGCTGAAAACCACACCTTCAGATGATGTCAGAAAATACTTACAAATCGGGGCTTAGTGGCATTTGAATGGAAGCACATCGGATATTTTTGAAAATGGACTTTGGTCCTACTTGGCTGATAAACACAGTTGTGGTGGAAGTACTCACAAAGGTGTTACTTTTTTATGCTGATTATACCAACTTTTGTTATTGATGTCAGGAAACGCAGCACATAAATGATATTTAGTCTCAACTTTTCCTGGTTGATTTTATTTCATATCTGTTTCATTCTGAAAGTTAAACTTAGGCTTTTGTATTTTGATTTTTTTTTTTCTGCTAAAGACCATGAAGTGTGTTGCAGAAGTGCCAGATGGTTACATTAAATTGGCATTTAATTTATTCATTTTAAATCCTCCATATTGGAATCTGTTTTCTGTTGTTTCAAATTGGCTTTGTCAGATTGACAACACAGTGCAGGTGCAATAAGAAGGCTAAATGATGAGCACATGCATTAATCACAATCAGATGAATGAAGGTATGTTGGGGTACAACTAACATATGAACAAAGCTGAGAGGCAGAGTTGGAAAAACCTTTATTTCAGAGGGGCTGTATCTGCACAGGCATTTTCAGAAGCCATTGTGTATCAGGTGCAAGTGTAGTCTTGTTGATTTCAAGCTATAAACATTTCATTTTGTGTCTTACCTTTCTGCTCCTGTGAGGAATGCTGTTTTTGTGTGAATGATGATTGGGAAGTACCTGACTCACTGGTGAATCGTGTTTAATGGTTTTTGGAATAATGGTGAAGTTGTGGTATGGGGTGATCTGGCTGCAGGACCGTTTAATTGTAGTGCCTAATTTGTTAGACCAAAGCAGACTTCATTTTATTCCTGTCATCAAGTCAAAGAAGATTGCACTTTTGGCCTCCTCCTCGTGGAAACTATAGCGTTCAAGTGTCAAATAAAAGCAACGCACACGTTGAGTTTCTGGTCCCTGTGATCATTCCTGCTGTCCATGCTGTCTGTGAAAAGGTACACAATTCACAGTGCTCTTCTTGTGTAACCAAATTCTTGCTTCTGACTCTACAGACGTACTGTAGTTGCACATGGTTGGCACAGACAACCAGGTATGAAAATATCTTGCAACCTGATCTCATCTCAATTTGTGCAGTTATGAGGTGCAGCTGGCCAAACATGGTACATCCTCAGGACAAAGGAAGCACAGTGCTACTCTTATACCACTGCTAATGCCTAAACCTTTTGTTGAGCTTGCTTAAAAGAACAGGAAGGTAGAGTCAGGTGACCTGGCTGAAATCTGCCATTACAAGCCAATACGGTCAGATTCAGTGGACACGTCACTGCTTTTAACTTGTATTTTTCCTTATATGCTCTTGATGCAGATCAAATGTAAACACAGGTCACTGGATCTGCTTCCAGAGATGCAGCTGAACAGAAAAAGGGAATTTTGAATAAAAAGATCAGATTGAGTTCGGCTTGCAAAAGCATTTTTATGCAAAATGAGGACTGTGGATTTTGTCCCCTAACACTTTCATTTTTATTGCTTCATGAACAGAAAGAAACATTTCAATATCCAGTGATCATTTCCATGCATGCAAAATGTGAAGCTGGCCTTTAACCAAAGGCGTGTCTTCAAGTCCTTGTGTAAACAGAAGAAAAAGGTCTTTCTTTGGCTGTGATGGTGGATGTAGTGGTTCACTTTGAGCCTGTTTGTCAGTCTGTGTTGCCTTTAAACTAGATTGTTGTAGTCATTAACAAAGGTGATGCTATTTAATGTTTCCTTCAGTTTTTGCACCAGTAAGCTTGATCTGTGTTCCCACACTTTGGTTGGCAAACTTTAACTTAATCAGTGGGAAACTATGGCTTACTAATGAGAGTTTTGAGTATTTTGTACTTAATTTCAGCGCATTATTGTGCAGAAGGGCTGTTTCCAAGACCAACGTGACTGTGTTAGTCGTTATTGTTTACTCCAAGTTTGGCTCTCAGCAATACAGTTTGGGTTGGTAACATTGGTTACACAAGTTTTATTTGGGGGGGTTTTCCTACACAGGGAGGGGGATACAGAAATGATCAGTGAGTAATTATTGAAGCAGAAAAAGAAACTTTGGTTTAGACTAGTGCCATATGTGCCACTGGGTTTTGGAAGTTTCACTTTTTAAATTGGTCGTTTCGGTGTAGTTACAAGATTTAAATAAGGGCTGAAAAACGATCAAAGTATTCTGAATTTTATTTTCTCATAAATAAAATTATTATTCTTTGTACGTAAGGACCACTGGTGCCATGGAATGTGGGATTACATTTTATGTACAGATCCTCAGCAGTTTCTTACCTTGGATGCCTCCATGAATGGAAACTGCAAAATTTGTCATTCAGGATTTATAAATTGTGCAACTTTATCAGTTTTCTGAATTCCTGGGTTCTTGTACTTTCTCATCTGTGGCTTTATTCTCATTATCTTTGGTTGTTGGTGCTTCATTTATGAGTTGCTCCGCAACAGATTTGTCCAAATGATTATTTACTGGAAACATGTCTAAAAAGGGTTTTTGAAGGATGTTTGTTTTTCATTTTGTAACATATGTTTAAAAATAAAATAAAATTTTTGTGTTGCAGTGTACAGACATGAATAAACACTGGAAATGAAAACACGGTTGTTTGTTTTATTTTTAAAAAAAAAAAAAAGAGAGAGAATAATTTGGCACTTTGCTATAAAATCTGCAAAACAGCAACTGGCTATATATCGACATCATTACTGCTGCATGTGGAAAAATGGGGAAATGTTATCTCACTATATTTTAATGGTATTAACGTATCACAACATGTTGACTGGCAGCACTGATGTTTCTGGGTTCAAATCCACCAGCCAACTGAGGCTTTTCTGTGTGGAGTTTGCATGTTCTGTCTTGCCCTTTGAGAGCAGGGATAGTCTGCATTGTATAAAAATAACAAACTATGTTATTGATTTGCAAAAAATATCAGTGTTAATGTGAAAAGCTCGACGATTTATGTGTCCGATTCTCCTACGAAGTTGGGGTTGGTAAAGGCAGGCTGCAACACAAGAATGACATGAGTTTTTAGCACTGACATGAATATATTTGTTTATCCAACCATGACTGGCTAATTAAAAACTTACCACATCAATTCTACTGGTGCTTTTTGCTGGCAAGCTCAAGGTGCTCAGTTTATATCCACGCACACTGAAGACGTAGAACAGTCCAACTATTATGGCGACGACCACAATGACTGCAACGACGATGCCGGCTATCAGCCCTACGTCTGAGACAAACCAGCTCAGGTGAGATATTAACCTGCTAGAATCACTCCAATGTCTTACTTTGCTTATACCTATGCGATTGTATTTCAGTAATGCTTTACACTAAACCCTATTATTAGTATTCTAACATGCTCAATACTTGTGTAATAGTTGTGTCTGGATGTTAAATTGGCAACAAAGACAACATAAGGTTAAGGCAGATGGGGAAATTTTAGAGGAAATAAAACTTTAGTCTGTGTGTGGTACTAAATAAAATAAGTGGATCAGTACACTTGTTAATGATTGTGGCAGGGGACATTATTAACGGTTGCCATGAACAATGACCAACTTAGTAACCGAAATCCACACTTAAACCTGTAAGGCTGCAACAGGTGAAAAGTTGGGGAATTTCCAAAGTAGTTTTTTTGTCATCTGGGGACCACAAATGTCCCCAAAGTCTCAGAAATCCAAATGGGAGATTTTGCTCTACAAGGACTAGCTGATTTAGACCTGTTGTTGTTGGGTTTTTTTTTTTGTTTTTTTTTTTGGTTTGTTTATTATTAAATGCATGGCTTAATTATTATTTGCTGACATGAGAACCAAGTTATATTGTAAAGCAACCATATCTGTCACTTACTGTTAGCTGGAGCTTCAGTGGGATAAATTGGATTTTTGTTCTCATCTGTTTGATAAACTGAAAGACAGATTTACAAAGAGCCTGTTATTCCGCTGCTTATCATTACCAAATTCAATAAGCGTTATTAAAGCTGCAGAAATTGCCTTACATCTGTGCTGCATTAAAATATCTAAAAAGGGAAATAGGAAAAATGCTTACACTGAGGGTGGCGGCAAGCAAAACTTTTCTTCTCCATGCAGTTGTTGTCATTCCAGCGTCCGTCTTTGTACATCTCCACACAGTTCTCGGCCATGTTCCCTGGGTGAAACGCTGAATTGGGCTCATTGGGAGCCCAGTTGAGGAAGCTTACAGAGGTCTCATCTGTCCAGGCCCAGCCAACTGCAGGTTTAAAAGAAAAGTTGATTCATTTTACTGAATTAAGCCCTGGTACAATAGCCCTGTGAAAGCAACGAGTCTCTCTCTTTTTCTTTCCATTTGTAAACTCACAGTTGTTATCCCTGGTAAGGCCAATCCAGAGGTTCATATTTTTGCTGTAGTTGAAGCTCTTGAGGAATTCTACCTCTGCTCTACTGTGAATGGAGACCAGCTCCATCCTGCCTGCCTGGCAGTAGTGTTCAGAGTCCGGCCAAGAGAAGCCGACCTCACCGCTGTACACATAGTAACAGTACTTGCCATAGGGTATCGCAAAGCGCTGACACATCCCATCACCAGGGGCGGGAGTGGTTGGAGGTTTCTCTGAGAGACAAGTGTTATTATTAAAGGTTATATAAATGAAAGTATATATAATTAGTCAGAAACTGACTAAAAGCAATTAAAAAGAAAGAAAAAAAGTTCAATTGTGATTGAGTTTGTACCTGAGGTTTTCTTGCAGATGTATGGTTTCTCTAGGTCACACTTGGTGTCATTCCAGGTCCCGTGGAACATCCTCGAAGCATGCATACTCACACAACCCTCATCCTTAATGTTAGTGGGCTCTCCTGGTCCCCACTGAGTGAAAAAAACTGGCCAACCATCTGTCCACATGTAGGAGCCATCATCCTGCATCACAAGGCAACAACATATGATTAAATGTTTAGATTGTCATGGATCACACAGTGCCGTTAGACAAGCATCAAGGAAGTGACTCCAAGAGTGCAGGAAAAAAAACAAATACCAGTGAGAGAAGACAGGTTTAAATCCACAACTGATTACTCAGTTGTTGTTTTTTTAATAGCTCTGGTAGCTTTTGTATTAGAGATGTCTGCCTTTGATTCCTAGTTTAATTGAAATGCATCTACTTTTTTAAAAGTAAATCTTCCTAGTAAAATTTTCTCAATACTTTTTATTAATGTAGGATCTTTACTTGCAATAAGGTGTTTTCACCTTCTATAATTAGTGCCTTTCCTGGAGTATTTTTCTTCTATTTGTAGCATATTTAATGCGAATTCTTCTGAATTCTACTTGGAACAAAACTTTTCTGTTTCTCTCTAAACAGCACCTTGCGCTTCAGTCCAATCCAGGCATCAGCTTTTCCCTGCAGGACCGCTCCAGCCACAAAGGCCTGGTCGTAGCTCATGTCGATGCTGGCCAGATTGCCTCCCTGATCCTTGCAGGCTGCCTGAGCTGCATCCCAGGTCGCTGGCTCCTCCACCAGTTTGTAACAGTTCAGGTACCATGAGATGTAGCCTGCTGGGCAGGGGCTCTTTGTGGGTGGAGGCGGCTGGATACTGCTTGCTAATATTTAGGGAGATTGACAAATACTTAATAAGAAGGTTTAAGCTAGCATGCATTTAAAATGTTTTTTGTAGTCTGTGAAATGCAATTGCATCTGAGCAGGAAGAATTATCTCTGGAGTGTTTACTAACATTTCTTTCTGGAGCAGACGAAGCTGTGATTGTTGTCGCAGTTGTCATCGTTCCATTTGCCAGTTAACAGGGGGCTATGAGTAATCGTCACACAGTTTTCCTGTTGAGCAAACCAAGAATAGTCAAGGCTAAATGTGTCCTTTCCCTGTTTATGAGCCCACAACTTTACAGTACTTTCCCATCTGCTTCACTCGATTAGTGATAATCTGAAGCAAAGTGTCCTCACCACTCCGTTCGCATTGTTGGGCTCTTTGTCATTCCAGTTGGTGTACAGAACTGGACTGACCCCATCACTCCAGGCGTACTGATTTTCCACCAAGAGATCTGACAGACCGATCCATGTGGGGAGCTCCAGGTCCCTCAGGTAACTAGCAACAAAGTCTGTAGGAGAGAACGGAAATGTAAAGAGCCGTCTCTGTGGAGGAAACCTCTGTTCTAATAATGTTTTGTTTAATGGTTATATGCTGAGCTTACCATTCTCATACTGGTCATCAATGACTGCCAAGTCTCCTCCTTGCTCCCTGCACCAACTTCGAGCATATGACCAGTTTCCTTTAATATCATTCTTTTTTCCTTTGAACATGAAGCACTTATTGTTGAAACGCAGCCAACCTACAGGGGAGGAGGAAAATCGTAATGAGTAATAAACAGAGAAAAAATACTCCAGCTGATGTGAAAGAACCAGCAGCATTAGTCAGCCTGTGTGATTTAACCAAATTTGTATTTAAACTGTGTACGTTACCTGCAGGACAGTTGCCCTCCCAGGGCTGTGTTGGTGGAGGCGGAGTGTGAATATCTCCGGGGAACTTCTTACATACGTAACCTGCTGAAGCCCGACCACAGTTGGCATCATTCCATCCACCTTAGCAAGTCAGAGTATATTGCACGCATCATTATAGTTAAGTCATAAAGACACATTAGTTAAAAAATAGTGTATTTGATCTAAATTGTCAGTTGACAGAAGGTGCAGTACCTTGATGTCTGTTCATCTGCACGCACTGCTCCTCGCCGTTAGCATTGTTGGGCTCACCAGGAGCCCAGTGAGTGTATGTCATAGGGGAGTGGTCGACCCACCTGAGCACATAAAACAGAAATTTTACAGTTTTACACTAAAAGAAAAGATTTTCCTTATCTTCAAATCTGTTAAAGTATGTTGAATGTTTTTAACCAGTAGTAAATTAGTGAATTTGGTCTAAATTTACTAACCAGAGCAATGATAACAATGGTCACATATATGAACTCATAATCATCAGTGCGATATACCGACAGCAAAGCAAATTAGGTCAAACATAAGGGTACTAACAAAAATAACACAGCACAGATTGAATGCAAGTTTTTCTCTTTGTAATCAGTATGGCATTGTAGATAAGTGAGATAAAGATGAGTCAACATGTTCCGGTATGAGGGCAAACCTTTCCTTCATAATTTGATTCAAACTGTGGGATCTTTGAGGTTAGGGCAGCTGTTCTCTAAATAAATCAGGCGTTTCACGTGGTGTTCATCTAAGTTCATCTAATCAACTTCAATTGATGTTGGTGAAGTTACTCCTGCTGTCCCACACGTGTAAATATGTGCATCATTCTCATTTTTTTTCTGCATACTGTGTGAGGTTGCAAATATTTATTGAAGTCAGATGATATAATCTGACTTATAGTCAGCTGTGGGCAACTTATAGTTTTTCCAATTTTATAGTACATAAAAGGAAAAAAAGTAAAATATATGAAAATCAATTTGTGAATTTGTAGGGCTCTGTGAGTGCCCAGCGCTGAATAAAGACACAAAGATGTTTTCTGTGGCAGTTCTCATTGTGGGCTGATTTTTGTGTATAAATGTGACCAAAAAAACTAAAACATAGCAAACCAAAGACGGTAAAACTTTGCTATTTGTAATACAGCCCTGGCTTATGCAAATTTTGTTCTGACATTTTCTCTCCCCCTCCCCTGGACCCTCAGCATGAAGTCCTGATCTGTTACATTAAATATCAGTTTTAAGGACATGAAATATCCCTAAATATTGTGAAATGGAAACTCTGCTGCTCAGAACTATGAAAAAAGAAAATGACACAAAAAAGATTTGTTTAACATTTCTTTGCTTTGGTGCAATTGCTTAGAAACATACTTACACGTATTGTCCATCTACTGTGCCAAACATCCTCATTCCAATCCAGGCTGCAGTAACCTTTCCTGTCCCCACCTGAAACAGCAGCAAGACTTATCACTCATTTTTCCTCAGTAAATAATCTCTAATGAAGTTAAAGATGAAAAAGCATACCATGCTGTTAACATATGCTTGTTCTTCTCTGTTTAGGATGGACACAAGTCTGGCTTTCTCTGCATAGCACCGTGTGAAAGCTGTGTGGAAGTCCACTATGTCAGTGTCATTGTAGTAATAGCAGATGTTTTTGTTCTTCCTCCAGCCGGGGTTCGAGCCACAATCGGGAGCTGAAGTTTGAAACGTTAGGAAAAAACAAACACTCAGACATTGTGAGGGTTTGTGAGGGTCTGAATTCATATAAAAATTGCTCTATCCTTAAGGGAAGCAAATTCATGACTTGATCCCTCTGTAGAGAAACGACAGGTGCCTTAGTTACCTGGTTCAGGTGATGGGGGCCTAGGGGGAAGGATGGGATCCTTTCCTTTAGTAATCTTGCATATCCAATCCTGATGAGCGTCACAGTTGAGATCATTCCACAACGAGTAGGTGCCATTCGCGTTGCTCACCATCTCTACACAGTCCTCCCGACCCTCGTGATTGTTTGGCTCCCCGTCACCCCAGTTGGTGTGGGACAGGGGCGTGCCATCGCTCCAAGAATATCCTGCAATAAGGGAGGAGTTGTTTTTTAGGTTTATTCTTTATTTGGCTTCCATTTAACCGGGTCCAGTCTGCAATACATATATTTTGCTCACCTCCTTCTATTGGGTTGCTCCTGAGACCAATCCACTTGGTAGTGCCTTTGCTGTACAGAGCAAGAAACTCTTCTTCCTCCTGAGTGTGGATGCTGGCCAGATTACCACCTCTGGCAATACAGTCCTCAAGCGCTGCTTCCCAGCTCTTCTTCAAGGACCAGTCCACGTTGTGGAAGAGCTGCAATAAATCGCCCCTGGAAAATGAATAACTGACTTTCTCTTGCAGATAATCACACTTTTAGATGTTTAACTTTATGCTGTTATTACCTTATAACAGTGCCTGAAATGGGGTTTGGCTGTCCAGCCAGCAGCACATCCCTGTGCAGGAGGAACAGTCGGGGCCTTGGTGGGCGGGCTGATGTCAGGTCTGTATTTTTCACATACGAAGGCATATTTGTCCAAGCACTGCTTGTCATCCCAGAAACCACCAACCTGACCCGTTGTCATAGCCACACAAGTACCACCACCGTTATCTAAAAACAGAAAGAGATTTTGGTTTCTTGTGTTTATTATTAATAATAATAACAATAAGAAAAAACTAAACTACACAATTCTGGAGAAATTGGGGTGGGATTGTTGTTACTGGCGGACTCGTTTTGTAGTTTGCCTCTGGTGCAGCAAAAAAGTTGGAGGTAAAAGAGGTTGGCTAACAAAGCTGAAGTGAGATGGCTTATAAACCCATGGCTAGCTTTTTTAATAGGCAAACTGTACTGTACCTGAGATAGCAGCTACTCTGTACCTAATGGAATTGCTCAGTGTTTGGAAGAATTTCAGTCCTACAAGTTTTTTTGTTTTTTTTTTCAAAGTGTAGTCACCTTCACCTCAGAGACATTTTTTTTAAATATTTTTTTGGCTTTATTCAGTAAAAGGTATAGATGTTACAATCCCTGACAATGCATTGCTTTTGATGGAGAAAATCTTGGGGGATGGCTGCTATGAGGAAAAGCAGCCCAGAAACTTTACCAGCGGCACATATTGTTGTGTGCCTCAAGTTTCGTTCTTTTTACCCAAGCTAATCTGCCATTTTCCTTAGTTAGGTTTAGGGATTAGAGATCTGATCTAAATTATTAAAATTTGGGACACATCATCAGTAGTGGACCTTGGATTCATCAGGTGTTTTGGGCATTCTATTTCTTCAAAGGGACAGAAAAGGTGATAGAGAGGAGTAAGAGAAGTAAGTAAGATGAGATTGGAGAGAGCAGAGAGGAGGGCCGGAAGGGGGGCGCCCGATCTGGCTTCCCACACTTCCCCATAAGATTGGGCTGTACACTCTACCTCCCCACTGCCTCCCAGAAAAGGGAAGAAGAGCAGAGGAGAGAAGAGCGGAACATTCTTCAGACATTATATTTTTTGGCTTTATTAGATAGATGCAGTGAAGACTGACAGGAAAGTGGTGGGAAAGAGAGAGGGGGAGACATGCGGCAAAGGGCTGCAGGTCGGACTTGAACCCAGGCCAGCCCCTATCAGCCGTGCAGCATATGGTCGCCTGCTTATCCAACTGAGCTAAACCAGCCCACCTCAGGTCAGTGTTAGGTCAGTACCTGGCTGGTTTCTGTCCCAGTGAGTAAAGCTGAGAGATGAACCATCATCCCAAATGTAGTCCACCCCTCCACCTGCCCCCCCATGAGCACGCAGGCCAATCCACCAAAAACCAGTCTTTCCTGACAGCGCCGCTGTAAAATGTGACTGCTCATAGCTGCAGGAAAACGGAACAAAGAGATGATAATGACAAACAGACAATAATGTACAAAAAAGACTATTGGAGTGCACAACCACAGCTGGAAAAATTGCCCCTATACAAGTGGAGCAATTTAAAAAAAAAAAAATCTAAAATTTTGAAATTATTTGAATTCCAGGGGGGAAAAAAACAAGTATGAAATATTCTGTGAATCACAGGGGAGGAAAATTCTTCTTCATCAGTTTTTCAGAGATAAGAGTGTTGTTGAGTGACACTGGATTATAGCACCATAAGTATAGGCTAAGATTTTATGTATCATCCAGATACATAAAATCCAGAATCTGTAGTTTTGCAATAATAAGCATCCTTATATCACCCTCAGACAGACATGTGACTCACATGTCTCCAATATGCAGCAAGACGGCATCCTGCTCCTCACAGAAGGCCTTAGCATCAGACCAGCTCCTAGTCGTCTCCTCCATCCAGTAGCAGGAGTAGCGATATGCTTCCCAGCCCTGACACACACATTAAACACCTTATTACACATCTGGCATTGTCACTTCTGCAGTGTGAGGTTAAACTTGAAAAGGCAGAGAAATGTGACAAGTCGATGTTTGTCGCACCTGAGGACATCCGTACACAGTGGGCTGTACAGAAGGCGGTGGGTAATGTGCTTTGGGCATTTTGCAGACGTATGTATTGAGTTCTGTGCAGGTCACGTCGTTCCATCGGCCAGACTGAAGGAAAATTAGTATGATCAATCAATCAATCAATTATGATTGATGTCAAAAAGACCACAACTGACTACAAAGATCACTTTATTTGCTTTCACCAGTGAGGGTTTTCAGGTTTCTCACCTGGTGCAACATCTCGACACAGTCCTCACTGAACCCATCATGGTTGTTGGGTTCCCCTGGAGCCCAGTAGGTGAATGTTGTTATGTGTTGATCAGACCATGAGAACAAGCCAGCATAAAACAGGTCATTTAGACCAATCCAGATGTCACTGGTGGCTGTGAAGGACAAATAAATATCAAGTTTAAATCAAGTGTGACTTAAGAATGTAAAAGGCTTTTCTAAACCTTTAACATCTACTTTAGTTTAAACACAGAGAAAATAAGTGTAAATCCATACCCATGTACAGGTAGCCTTCCAGCCAGCTCTGCTCTGTCATGGAGAGGATGGAGACAAGTTCAGCACCCAGAGCCCTGCAGCTGCTCTGAGCATCATGCCACGTCTTTTTGTCTCCAAAAGGTTTGTAGCAGAAGTCCCCAAACTCAAACCAGTCAGGTCCGGAGCATCTCAGCTCTGTGGGAGAGAGTGGAAAAAGAAACGGCAGAATAACAACACAGAACAGATTAACTCATAAAATCATCATTACTTCTTCAAAAAGTGG
Source organism: Haplochromis burtoni (assembly GCF_018398535.1). Classification (NCBI taxonomy): domain Eukaryota; kingdom Metazoa; phylum Chordata; class Actinopteri; order Cichliformes; family Cichlidae; genus Haplochromis; species Haplochromis burtoni. Next base: position 216,162 of record NW_024582384.1, on the reverse strand, counting down.
AAGCTGAAAGAAATTAAGAGGTTCTAACTGCATGTCAACTTACCTCCATCTGCAAAAAAGTAAGACACAGCATAGTTTCCATCATATCTGTTGAAAGTAAAGGCATTGAATCACCCTCTCGGGACTGCCCCGCTACTAAAAAACAAAACAAGAACTAAGAAACTCATCTACTCACTGCCGTGAGGTAATGCCATTCCTCGTGGATCCAGGGTAGAAGTTCTGTCCGTCAGCTTTTAGCAAAGTGCAGTCTCCTCCAATCTCATTCAGCACCACTCCAGCATGGATAGCTGCTGCACAGATGTTTGAGTCCTGTTTAAGAAAGAAGAGAGAGGTAATGCATGCACAGACACAAACATTCTGGCAATGGTACGTACTGATGTGCCGGCCTGCAGGAGTCGGACTAGTTGTGGAACCTCTGTTGGGTCTAGGTATCAATGGTGATACCGACACTAATTAACAACCTCTGTTGCTTAACTGACCATATCAATATCCCAGAAATTTAAGTGACGTGATGCTATACTCTAAGTGTTCTTCTTTTTATTTATTTTTTACGTACCCCTCGATACAATGTAGTGCCATACACTGTGTAACCAGCTTTGGCACAGTCTGCTGGACAGTGGACACTGAAAGACATGAAAATTAGTGTAGAAATGTGTGACTAATAATCCAAAGAACAATGACACAAAGAGCTACAAATTCAACTTTATTACAGTATATTTGTTAAAAAAAAGAGGAAAAATATATAATTTTACTTACGTCATTTTATCATTAGCAAAGTTGAAGTTGGGCTTGCTGGCACATGTAACTGCATCTGTTGAACAACCGATATTTTATAATGACAAACCATATAAATTTAGATTTGTATTTGAAAAAAGGTTTAATCTGGAGTTAAGTCAGTTTCCTTACAGTCTGGCGTGCATCCTAACACCTCAAACCGAAGGCCTGCCTGACTGCTGAACTCCACTGGAAGGATGCGGATGAACTGAGCTGACACAGGCGTCCCCAGCAGCTGAGTCTCAGCAGTGTTTCTGTCTGTTGCTCCTGGTAAAAACTGGAAATGAATGAGAGAAATAGAAAATTGTTATCATGGATATTTAAACAGATAAACCTGTCCAAGAACTCCCAAGTGTGGCTTTGAACAGTCTTGATGTCTGGCAGGTGGTAGACCACAGAAAGTCGCTATGCAGTTTCGTGCTCTTCTTACTCACATTCCCATCAGCTGTGTAGTCAGTCCAGGTCAATCCATTCATACTGTGCTGAATCTTAAATTTGGTGACCCAGTGGTCATTCTGTGGGCAACCCTGAATCACAATCCCCGTCACTTTTCTGGTCTCACCAAGGTTTACCTGAATCCAGCTTGAAGCAGCTGTAAGAGGACAGAGACAGGGTAGAAGATAGGACCTTTGTTGTGCCAAAACCCAGAACCCCAACCTCAAGTTTTAACCAACAATTCAAATATTATTACACATGTGTGATCCCTGGGTTGGTGCATACCATTTCCTGATGGCATCCAGCAGGAATTTCCATTCAGACGAGCTTTGTTAGGAGTGAAGGAGCCAATGGAGGAGGAAGCAGAGAGCATGGCATCTGAGATGTTGCCACGTTCAAGACCCAAGCCGTGCAGGCACACTGAGCATTCAAAGCACAAAAGCATGAAGCCGTAATTGCACTAACTCAAGATAAATATGTAATACTACAGTAAACATTAGCACTGATTATAAAATATTTAGAGAAACCGATGGAGAAGTTACCTTTTTGTTCACAGCTGTAGATGAGCTCAAGATATTTGGAAACAGTAGGGCAGGGGTCTGGGTCCACATTGGCATACGCAAAGCAGAACGGAAGGTTGTCACACATTTTTCTGTACTTAGGAAGGATGCCTTCTACTGTGCAGCTGCCTAGAATATAGTAATATCAATATTTACTTAATTAGTTTGATTTACATTGATACATACCTGCAGATAAAGTTTTCAAAAAATCACTGAATCAAATACACATCATCAATATATGTTGTAACAAATGTGCAGCACCACTTCCTGAGCCATCGAAGTGTGGACAGATGTCGGCATTCTTTCGTCCGTAGAAAGCAGACTGGATGTTAATCACACTTTCCTGTGGACAATGAAGGACAGCAGCGGAGCCCTGGCATACCAGTGCAGTCAAAAAGCCTACAATAAAAAGTTGATGCGTTATTCCAGTGCAAAAATAATATATATTATAGATGAGGGTAGAATAATTAGCCTAAACATAAAAATTTCCCAAGTACCTTTAAACAGAGCAAGGAATTTTTAACACAGCTTTTCCAAATATTCTAGTATTAATTTGGAGGCTTACAATTTTTTTTACTTTGCACATAGAAAAAAAAAACATTTCACCAAAGCCAAAAAATTACTAGCCTCCCTTATACCAATAGTCAGTTTTGCATTTTTTTTTTCATTGGATAACAGCCTGCAGTCATTTGTTGTAGTTTTCAGCAGGTCTCACACGTCTCCTGAGTGATTCCAGTCCATTCTCTCAACCTCCCGCAGATTCGATGGTCTTCTTTCATGGCTCTTCAGTTCACCCCACAAATTTCCAAGATGTTCCAAGTCAGGGCTTTGTGAAGGGCAGTCAGTAACGTCCACTTTGGTCTTCTGGAGGTTGTTCTTCACCAGGAGTGATGTACGTTTTGAGTCATTGTCAGTGTTCTTAAGGTTGTAAACCTCTCCCTTCTTTCTCTAAATACAATCAGTGTCTCTGTGGGCAAAGAGCTCTAGTTTCATGTCATCTGACCAAAGGGTATGCGTCCAGTGTGCATAACCTTTCTCCAGGTTGTCTATAGTATATGTCAGTCCAGCTTAAACTCATCTTTTCTGCAGAAGAGGAGTTTTTCTTGGTCTGTAACCTCACAGTCCGTTCCTGTGTAGAGTTCTAGTGATTGTCCTTTTCAAGATTATAATTCCTGACTTGAGTTATTCATTAGTGTCTTTGCAGTTATTCTGGGGTAGACATATTTCTCATTCTTTGAAATCTTTCACTTTCTACATCTGCCAGGTGTGGCTCTCTTTGATTTTCTTTATAATAGTTCTCACTCCAGTTCTTGAAACTTTAGAAATGCTGTGATAACTATATCCATCTCCTGCTTTGTGAGCAGTGACAATTCTTTTTCTCAAGTCTGAACTGATTACTTTTTTTTTTTCCAGGTGACAACTGAGACAGCAGTTTTTTATATTGTGTGTAAATTGGAAGATAAACCTCAGCTTTTACTTGATTTTACAAACTTTAAGCATTGAACATTTACAGCACATCATTGCACGGCAGTGGTTTGTGCTATTAGTCAGTAAAGGGGTTAGTTTTTCACAAGGCCAATGATATATTCACTGCGGTCATTTTTGGTTTTGGTGCAAACTGAAATTATTTATGCTTTTTAAAGAAAACTAGTATGTTTAGATCTCAATCTCTTGCTCTGTTAATCAACTGTATCTTTTTATTGTTTCAAATTAACACTGAGGTATCACTGTTACCATCATGAGGTGGAGGTGGCTCAGGTGTTCTTCCTGGAAAAAGTAAACATCTATCAGAAATCTGAAAATTGTCAAATTCTTATTTTCCAAGCATCATCTGGAGCATCATTTCTCACCTCTCCGCTTGCAGATATATCCTCTCTTGTACTCACAGTTGTCATCATTCCAGTAGCCATTGTTTATGAGCATACTCAGACAGTCTTCGCCATAATAGTCATCTGGGTTCCCTGTGAGAAAAGACGAGCATATTTTTCACTTTAGTTTTTGTTTTTAGTCTTTAGTTTTAAGTCTGTAAGTATTTATAAAGCATCAGATTTGGCCTTTAACCTGCATTCCAGTGGATGAATCTGAACGGAGAGCCGTCTGTCCATTCCCAACCACCTTCAGTCATGGAGTCATGACCCCCCATCCACATAGAGATCCCAGTGGGACTCTGCTGGATTAAAGCTAAGAGGATATTTTTAAAAAGCAGCAAATTATAGCAAGTTGAGATTATTAATAGATCTAAAGAAATAAAAAACAGTCAAATGTGAAGATAAAGATAAAACACCAGACTAATGAGCAAAGTTCTAGGCCCTTTTCACTCCTTGGTTGCAGTTATGTGTGCTTTGTTCCACCGGCCACACCCAAAAGTGGGAGTGTACCTGTATACCTAGTCAGTCTTTAAAGATGATTTACAGTATTTAGGGGAGAAAAAGTCTCCAGTGCCCACTAGTGGTAGCATTGAAAAAGACATCACTAGTTACACCGCTCCAAAATTCTACAATACATGAAAGCTACACAATCTCCAAACTGCAACATTTTTCAAGCATAAATTTCAAGCAAAGATCTGCACATATCAGCTCTGAAACACCTACAAACTGAAAAGTGAGAAGTTGACTGAGAAATTGAGAAAAGCAGTTAAAATATGTCGTCTAAAATAAAATAAAATAAAAAATCACATTTAGCATATTATTACACTGAAATATGATTTAAAATGTCATATTTTCATATTTAGGAGCAACAGCACGATTCAATAGAATCCTTTAGCCCTCAAGGTATCAACCTATTTTAGCAACTTATATGAAAGAATGGGATCATTCACAGCCCCTTTTTATTTCATACAGTTACAGTTCATTCAGGTTTTTTCATCTGTAACATGCATTCTGTAATCTTCCTATGTAATGTATTGTAATGTATGTAATGTTTTTTAATCGTTTTAAAGCAGTTATGATATGTTAATGATGTATTATAGTATGATATGATTCTAATACCCAAATATTAATGAAGCAGGGCCTCTGTAACACTGTTTAACAACAAATGACCATCTTTTTCATCTGAACAGTGAAATAAAGATGTAAGGATCATACCCTGTATGAAGGTCTGTTCAAAGGGCTCAGTGATACTGAGTAGATCTCCTCCCTGATTGACGCAGTCAGCTCGAGCCTCTGCCCATGTCCTCATCGACAGGTAGTTAAACAGGTAGCAGTAGTCATTGAAAGGATCAGCGGTCCAAGAACCGCATTTATCGTTCCAGCCTGTAACAAACACAGCTGCTCACACATTTGCATATTGAGATAAATGTATTTAATCATCATTTGTCAGTGTAGCTTAAAGCCTGACCTGGTCCAGATGTTGGAGGCTGCAGAGGAGGCCCTTGTCCCTTGGCTACAGAAATACGAAACAAGGAATAACTCTAAATATAAACTCAAGATATAAAATTAATTCAGGAAGAGGCAAAAATGAATGCATTTATCACACCTTTTTTGCAGATATAATCCCTTGTGGCTGTGCAGAAGTCATCATTGAGTTTTCCAGGATCATTGTGAGTCGTTCCTGTGATGTGCATACAGTCTTCATTATTCTCCCAGTTGTCAGGCTGGTGTGCCGCCCATGGGAGAAAATCCTGAGATCAGGAGAAACCGTGAGTATTTTCAAATTTTGACACCGTAAAATATTATGAAGGATAGAGGATAGTCTCAAGTTTTTTAGGTTTGTGATGAATGTTTTCACACTTTTACACAGTATAAGAAAATAGGTTAGAAATACAAGTTTTGGTGCCATATAGGTTGCTCTGGCTTTGGCACTTACTGCAGGTGTTCCATCGGTGTATACGAACTGGTTTTCAACATTAATGTCATTCAAACCCACCCAGGCTGCCCCTGGCATGTGAGCTATCAAAATGTCAAGACAAAAGCACATCAGCATTGATAGAGTGTGTTAATGAAATACTTCACTTTAGTCATAGTTTGATTTGTACTCTTAGTAACTCACCAATCAGGAAACTCAGCTCTTCCTCTGTGTGGAAGCTGGCCAAGTGACCCTGCTCTCTGGTACAGTGTGCTTCAGCATCTTGCCAGTTTTTCACCATCTTGGTCTCAAAGTAATAGCAGAAGTCCCCATACAACAAGTATCCAGTGTCACAGTGGGAATCTAAAGCAAATCAACAGTTATCAGTAAAGGTGTGGTCTGACCGCAAGGAAAGAGAGAATGTGAAGTTTGACCTACCAGGAGCTGAAGTTGGTTTCGGGTTCTGTCCCCCGGTCATCTCACAGATGTATCCCAGGCTCTTAAAGCAGTTGGTTGTTTCCCATTTGCCGTCATAATTTCCTGGATAAGAATGTTGAGAACGTTTATCGGTCTTGTAATAGCAGCCTCAATCTAATGACACGCGAAACGATTAGCTTAGGAACAGAGCAACAGAGCACCGATCCTTACCCGTAAAGATCTGTCCACAGTCCCAGAAGTTCTCAGTGTTTCTGGGCCAACCGGCACCATAGTTTGAGAAGGTTATTTCGGTTTTATCCACCCATTTGAAGTGGCCATCCTGGTCCTTATCTGGTAATGTTACATACATAAATAACTTTAGATTTTAGACAGCTTTCTCATTAATCGTGTATAAAATGGCAATGTCTTTTTCACATTTTCATGAGCACCAAATCATAGAGGACCTGATAAACCAATCCACATGTCAGGTATGTCCACTTGATGAAAGTCTGGGAGCTTCCCATTAATGAAATACTGTTCCTCTTGACTACACATGAAGAATGGAACAAACATGGCAGATGAGAATCACTGTGTGTGATCAAATACCTGAACTCACGAAGGCTAAATTCTTAAGACAAGACTATGCACCTTATTATTATTTAGGAAGTTGGTAACACTATCATTGGTCAGAATAGTCTCACTTTGATTGGGAAATTTTCTTTTTCTTTACCTGTTTATAATCAGGAGGTGAGCCCCTATAGCAGAACACTTTGTAAAAGCCTCGTGCCAGGTGGTCAAGAGATTGATATTACTGACCATCCAGTAACAACTGCCACCAAAGCTCTGCCAGCCAGCAGGGCAGACGGCTGCAGGTGAGAAGGGAAAACAAGAGTCGGAAATAGTGAGAGAAAAAAACAGAAACCAAATAAAATGCTTTCACAATGGTAAACCTTGTGTTTCCAAAACAATCAGTCTTACTATTCAGTGGACGTTTGCACATGTAAGGACGCTCGTATCTGCAGACGTGGGACCTCCAGTCTCCAAATGAACTGGTTTCATCCTTGATCATTGCAATACAGCTGCCAACCTGAGTGTCACTGTTGGAAAATGCAAGATTTAGTCAATTAATATTGACTTTGAGAGTCTGTTTCAACAGTATGAAACCTTACATTGTGGGTTGACCTTCAGCCCAATTTGTGTAGCCCACTTGTGTAGCATCAGACCAGGCAAGCTGACTGTTCCCCACTTCCACTTGACATGAAATCTTGTTGCATTTCTGGAGAAAAAAAGGTCAAATTATCCATTTAGAAAGAAGTAAGTCTGTTTACTAATCCTACACTATGCCTCTCTTACCAGTGTAGAAAGCCCAATCCAGAGGTCAAGATGTGTTTCACCCATGTTTGACGTGACAAACTGGTTTTCTCCTGCTGAAGTAATGGACACCAGGTCTGCTCCATCCGCCACGCAGTCATGCCTAGCTGATGTCCAGCTCTTTCTCGTGTCTGATTTAAACTTGTAGCAGTTGGAGCCGTACGTCATCCACCCGTTAGCTAAGTCACACTGTGGGCTAGGATTTGCTGAGGAGGAAGGAAGAAAATATGTTTAAGCTGCTATAGCGAAGAATGATTTACGACGTGTCCTTAGGCACAGACCAAGCTCTGGCCACATCCCACAGCCAGTGGTATGACATGTTACATTTAGTAACTACTGTTTTTTCAAGCCAAACCTCTTAGGCTCACTACTATTTCTCTGGTTGTTATTCCTAAATAGACATCACAAACTTTGCACTTGATTTATGGGTATTATAAACAATTAAAGTCTAAGTTGAGAAACTTCCAGATTTGTTTAAACAACTGACATTTTTAAAAAAAAAAAGCTATTTCCAGCTTATAATGGCATGGTGTACTTATGCATGCTAATCTTGCATGCACATGGTAAAAGTAACCAGAGATTTTGAGTATTTGGCCCCAATCCCACCACACAGAGTGGTCTCAGGTGACGTGGATGTTCAACACTCAGATTTTATTATGGTTACAACATACATGGTGACTAGGGAGATGTGAAGCAATTTTTTATATTGTATTGTTGGCCTGGTGTATAAACAACAATGTTAATACATCACGTAAATTTTGCACCACAATCCATTATATCAAATGATCACTGCATGCGATGTGTGCAAACCTTGTATAAATAAAACTGGATTGAACTGCGTGGCTAAAGAGGTGATCAAACCAATTCCCCCACTGTACTCTTTTCACTTACAGTTGATGTGTTTGCAGATGTATTTCCTCTTGTTATCGCAGTTTTCATCATTCCACTCTCCAAAGTTATAGCCTACCACCTGACCACAATCCTCATTATCATTCCAGTCATCAGGCTGGCCTGACATCCAGTGTCTGAAATAGGAGCGTAATGGATAATTATTATGGATAAAATTATACATCTTTCATTTATTTCTTAATGATCAGGTATTATGTTAATGACTTTCACGCCTTTCTGATATGCCCAACCATGGCGTTGACCCTCAAGTCCGATAAGGAAAAGCTCACCCACAAAGATGAGCACACGTGCAATGGAAGTTGTGTGAAAAAGAACCATGGTTACTAAATAAAATAAATAAGTTGGGCTTCACTAGAGTAGTAAACGCATTACATACGACAGATATTGTATAAAAGGACTCCCATCACTCCACTCCCAGACACCTTCCACGGTGCGGTCATTCAGGCCGAACCAGTAGATCTCTGAGCTGATTTGTGTCCTCACCCATAACTAGAAACAGGACATGAAAATATAAAACCAGAGAGTGAGAAATGATACAACATTATTTATGTAATCTCTGTAATGTCCCCCGCTTTTTGTTTCTCACCCGCTCATGAATGTCCTGAATGCTCATCAGGTTGCTGTTATGCTCCAGACAAAATTCATTTGCCTCCAACCATGACTTTGTATCAGTTGAAAAGAAGTAACATTTGTTCTCATACTCCCTCCAGCCTGACTGGCACTGGCTATGAGCTGAAAATATTGAAAGTTAGCATGTGAGGCAGCACATTTCCAGCCACATAGATATAATATGCTCCTTTTCGGTTTTGATATAATACTACTTATGGGAGAAAATGATCTCTTCACTATGATCTCTCTCTGCATAGTCTGATGTTTAGATATTTACATTACTTCTCCACTTCAGGTGAATTTCTATAATGGCTTTTATTATAGAGACTGTGACTACTTTGCTGGGTTGATAAGTACACAACTTCCCCAGCTGATGAGCTGAACGCTGAATGCTCATCAATCATAAAAGTCGCATGACAGAGCTACAGTCTAGCCATGTCAGTCAGTTTGCACAAATCTTTGGGTAAATGTTTCACTTTAACAACTTTGCGCGTGATTTCCACGAATCCTTAATTAGTCAAGCAATCATAAAAAAGCACCGAATTCTAACCTAAACCTAACCATCAATTAATAAAGACCAAAAATTTAAAAATAAATCAAGCTTCTGTGATATCTGCAGTTAAATATACTGCGCTAATGGAAGTAATTATTACATTTAGATTCGTAAGTGTCTTCCTGAGACTTCGGGTCACATGATCTTCTGCGCATCATGTTCTTCCAAAAGCTTTTTTTAAAACCAATATTGCAAAACGTAATTATTATTCCTGCAGCCAGGTTACATCAGAAAACAGCAGTCCATATTTCTGATGTTTTGCTTTTTAAGATGATTAAAAAAAAATCTCTGTTTTTCAAAATAAAAAACTGAATCATTACTTTCTGTGATTGGCTCATTTTTGGGGTTGAAAAGAGGAAAAATAAAAATAAGATTGTCAAACATACAATTTAAAAATGTAATTATAAGAGCCTGACTTACCTCCAGTAAGAACAGCAGCAAAGCTCAACAGCTTCAGAAGCATTCTTTGTCTGTTTGCTTTTTTAATTAATATTTTTGGTGTCTTAAGGAGTGCTTATGCACATCCTACTATTGCAAAGTCGTTTCTCTGACGTCCCCTGAGCCTGGCAGTGTATGTGTGAGTGAGTGATGTGCTCTAGCTCCAAGTATTGGCCCCTCTGAGAAGCTTTTCGTTGGTTTTCCTCTTTTCAGCAGTCTTCCAGGGTCCAAAGACTGAAAGTAGTAAAACAGATGTGACGGTCATTTAAAAACTGCAGCAGTCTGCTACTGTGTGTCAATAAAACCCAAGCCAATAAAAATGAATAAAAAATAAAGATGGGCGTTTTGATTTCACCATGTGGTATTAACCCTAACAACAACTATCAGTAATAAACAATGTTTTTCAATTGAAAAACGAGATTTTTTTTCTAAGCCTATTTTTACATTATTTCATTTCAGACTGTTGTTAACTAAACTTTTTTTCTTGAATATTTTTAAAACATAAAACCCTGATTGCTCTTGTATGAGTAAAATGTCCTTGCTACTCAAATATCAAAAGTTTATCAGCAATTAATTTGATGTAACGGATTTGTGACAAAATAATTGGTCCAAACAGCATGTCAGGTAGGTTTCTCATAGTATATAAAAATGCAAACACACCAGTTTTGAGGTGTTTTTTTGTTTTGTTTTTTTACACAGAAAATCCAAAGTTTAGTGTGTAACCAGTACATTTGGGGAAAGAGTGCATGCTCACATTCCTCTCCAGAATACACAGGTTATAAACAACCACATGTCGACTGTCAATAAACGTATATGTACTGCCAAACCTCTGCCTTGAACTGTTACTTTTTAACATGGTTTATAAGGATGTTACAAAACAATAAACTCAAATTTGCAGTTAAATTCTCATTTATTCTTTCATTGCTACAATTCTGTATCATATTTTTAAAAAGTGTTATGAAATGCTAAAAAATAAAAAAGCTGTAACAAAATTTTCTAAGAAGCTGAATTTCCACTTTAAACACAATAAATAGAAATGCAATCAGGAATAAAATGGAAACAACATTTGATTAAAAAAACAAACAAAAAACAAAACAAAAGGACATGTGTATTTAAAACAAATTCCACAATTATGAAAAAAATAAGTCACACAAAAGTGGATGAAAATGTCAGGCCACTAAATTAGGAATATTCATTAGTGATCTGCTAGAGAATCTCAAGCAGTGGTGAGGTTCATAGAGGGGACCGCAGATACTAGAACTAGACCTTTTATTTAATGAAAGAAAAGGAGTAAATCTTAAAATCAGTTTAGCACAATTTAACAGGTAGCCCGTGAATCTGAACAGTTCTGTTGTCCCTAGCCTGCAGCAGCATTACTCATCTGCAGTCTCTAGATGTTTCACATGCTAGAAACTAGAGGGGACATAGATCATAGGAAACATTTCTTTTTACATTTTAAATTTTAAATTACCTTTTAAGGAAAAATATGGGGTCATTTTGAGTCTGTAAATATCTGGTAACTGAGGACACCAGTTGATGGACTTTTGGGAAAGGAATGTTCTCCCATTTTACTCTGACAGGATTATACATAGTAATTAAAAGGAGACCCAAGATAGATCCTTGGGCAATACCACAGATTAAAGAGAGGACACACCAGGTATCAGGCTATATAGCATCACTTCTTCTTGCTACTTGCTGCTAAATATCAACAACCAAGGCCCATAAACAGCTTCTCCATTTTACCAAAGTCACTGTGTCAGGACTTCTGATAGTGGTGCTCATAAAATGAACGAGTAAAGAGAACAGAACAACCTCATAGGAGGATAGTGGCTGACAGTGGGGGTAAAACAGACAGCCTCAAGTAACATATCATTAAAATGAATAATAATGATGAACAACACAGTGAATACATTCCAGTTTTTTTATTAATACTTTTGCTTCTTCAGAAAACCAGAAATTGCATCTATTAGAGTGTATCTTGCAGAGGTCTTGTACTGTCTATGAGGTAAATGTACTAACTTTGTAATAGCCACTGTTGTTTCCATGATTGTTGTTTTTGTTTTAACATTTTAAGCAGGAAGACAAACATCAGATTATCCAGAAATAAAGAGGAATCTCACCAAGTAACATTTACATATATCTTTATTGTGCCAACTGATACCATGTAAATAAACCACCAAATGGAAGCAGTCAAAAGGAGGAAGAACACCAAGCTTACATAGCAAAGTTTACAAAAGACTCATTTACTAATAAAGTTGGCTTTAATTTTAGTGTAAAAATGATATCAATAATACCAGAGAGAAATCTGCAATAATATGTATTTTACTCATACAAACATTATCAGAAATAATATTTTCTTTCTTCATATGGCAGAAATAAGCATGTATTGATGAACAACTTGAAACTTTAAATTCTCCATTTCTGACAAAAATATACTCGAGACTTCACATCTAGTCTAGGAAAATAGTGCACAGCAATGGATTAGTCAGTAAAGAATAATGCCAAAGAGACGGCTATATTGGTATACAAAAGTGTTCATATATTAAAATATAACAGAACAACCATCCACAGACACAATCTTTTAAAAATCTGAAAGCACTGACAGTGTTTTCAAAGTCAGCTTCTGTCAGCTCTGACCAGATCTCGATGCAATAATGGAAAAGAACCAAAGAGGTGCACCATATTGCTTTAATGATTTAGTGATGACTATAACAGAGATGAGCAGTGACCTCATCTCTCAGTTATAGTCATCACACCTTTCTCAGCTCTAAAGTCGAGGTAAATGAGTCGACTTTCAGCAGATTGTTACACCGGACTGGCATTTACAGTTTTTGTGTGTTTGGCACTTGCAGCAGCGTAATTCACCAGTCAGTCGCTAATCAATGATTTAGATCAGTGAGCTCTAAATGATTATCAAAACACAATAATGGAGAAAAAAATACCTATAAATACTCAAGTAAGCTCTGCCTTACTTCAGCTGTTCTAAACCTTTAAACGTTTGTTTTCACTAATCTGGAAATGCGAGGGCAACAGTCTTGGACATTTCGTGGCGTTTTCACATCACATTTCAGATTCATGGGAATAATTTCAATGAACTGGTGCACAGGCAAGTGTTGAATCCAGTATGAATACCTTCAAACTACTAATGTGTCACATCTCTGTGAAAGATTACGATGGAGTACAGAGAGACCGATTAGGACTGATGGTTAGAATGCTTTCATACTGGCCAACTAAAACATTCTTGTTCACGATATGAATCAAAGCACCCCTCTCATTCTCATGTGGTCTGTATATGTACATGGCTCAGCTACTATTTTCCCTTAAACAGTCAAAACTCAGTCAAAGCAGGGAAACAAGGAAAAGTACAGTACAAAATACAACATCAATGATTGTACAGAACACCTGCAGGAGTCACAAATGTCTTCAAAGTGTCTTTTTGTCACAGAAGACTTCAGATTTGTCAAATGTGCACTTCAAGTCATTAAAATCTCACTGAAAAAACTGAACATCGGGTGAAATTTCTCCGATTTTGTGCAGTTATCGGATGTGACGGTGGCCTGGCAGTCAGTCGCCTGATAGTGCGTGGAGTGGAGCTCACATGCAGTTGACCACGTTGCTGGAGCCTTGTCCGACGTCTCTGATCTGGCTGACGTGAGACGAACAGACAGCGACTCCAGCTCCAGCACGGCAGTGAGACACTGAGCCCACCAGCTCCCACCTGAACAGCAAAGATACACAAATCAATAGACAATTAACAACAAGAACACTTTGGACTTTTAGAGGTCATTTTAAAATTCCATTATTTAGAAAACTACTCAAGTCCTTCAAATGTTTTAGGCTAAATATATGGTACATATATAATGTACAAATAATCTATAATTATGGACTTATGAGTGTCTAATGAGTGTAGCTCAAAAAAAACAATCAAATTACAATGATAGATGGTTCAAGTTTCAAGTTTTAATTATTTTAATATTAATTTTCAAATCAAGTGAATGGTTTATCGGTATCCAAGCTAGGAATGATACCAGGAGCCAAATCAGCAGTTGACATAATGTATTCTTGTAAACATATGATTAATGATGTTGGATCAATTTGCCCACTGCCAGTAACTAGGGGTGGGTTTTTATAATCGATTTATCGATTAAAATCGATTCTGGCTTGGATAACGTAAAATCGATTCATTAAAATCCTGAATCGATTTTTAATATTAATTTATTTTGCCCAAAATGCCAGATTCTCTGGTGAAAGATCACAAAATTTCAACAACCACCAAACAGCTAAGACAGTAAATGAGAGCAGGTACACGGCTTCTGCACAAAGACGTAAACACACAGCGCGGACCCGCGGATCAGAATCAGTGAGATGTCGCCTTTCTCAGCTGACGGTCGGGGCTGAAAGCCGACAGCTCGCTGATCCTGATCCGCGGGTCCGCGCTGTGTGTTTACGCCCTTTTTGCGCTGATCATATGGCTGTTAGTTTGATCTCTCTCCAAACAATATTGACCGAACCAGCAGCAAAAGAAGATCCAAACTACGCTTCACATAAACATCGTCATGAATTCCCTCTGACTTTTGCTGACTTTTCAGGATAAAAATCATCACACTTCATGCACAGCTCTCTCTCTCTCTCTCTTTTCTGCATTATTCGCTTGCTTGTTACGCACAAGTCTACCGTTGTTTACAGCGCTGTCGGCAGACGTTTTTTTTTCCCTTTTACTTACTTCCGAAAAGTAAACCTAATTTCTGCCGTTCAATATTGAACAAATTTAAACTTTTTAAAATTAAGCAAAATGCAAAACGCTGTCTAATAAACCGCTGTAACTTCAGAGGTAATGTTCATGTGTTGATTAATGTTCTTCTTTCGTTTTTGATGTACTGCAGAATATTTTTATAAAATCCCAGGCCAGGAAAATCGCCTTCATGTTTTTCTGTGTTTTATCTTCAGCTACTTTGACACAAAGACCTCTGCTGTGATGCTCACATCTTTGATAAAGTCTTGTGTGTGTCAGCTTCCTTTTAATAGATACAAAAATATGTAAATGTACTGATCTGAATTATAATATTTCTGACTGTCAAAATTTCCCAGATTCAAATCGAATCGAATCGAATCGAATTAAATCAAATCGTGGATCGAATCGATTCGGGACCTTGTGAATCGGAATTGAATCGATTCTAGAAATCAGTGACGATACCCAGCCCTACCAGTAACCCTACTTTCATCAGACTCTTATTAAGAATCATGTTATAAATATAATACCTAATTTTTGCTTTTTTATGTATATACATATTCTTGAAGAATAATAGTGGGAAAAAAACATTTGAAACAGGAATGCATCCAGAACATTTGCTGCTCAGTTTTATGCCTACTGAAAAAAGTTATTCTCTCACACCTCTGTACATGTAGAAACACAACCCTCATTCTTCTCCTACTGACCTGTTCATTCGTGGCTCAAAAGCCTCCACTGTGTTCAGGTAAATGTTCCCATTGTGTCCCCCGACTGCAAACACTCTTCCCATTACAGTGGCGACCCCGACCCCTCCACGTGGGGTGGTGAGCTCTGACACGTACTCCCAGCGGTGCATTCGTGGGTCAAAGCGCTCTACGGAGCTCAGTGGCGAGTTGTCATCAAAACCACCTTTGGAAAATTATAAGATAAGACAGTCATAAAAATTTTATTTTGGGGGGATTTTTAGGATGTTGTTATAAATGTGAAACTCCCATGCGAAATAAAAAAAATGCATGAAATGCTGAGAGTATTAGTAAAACCTCACACTCAGGTTTAACACCTGTTTTTAACACTGTCTCCCATAAAGACGGCATTTAACGACCTCCCCTGTACACTTCATGATGAGTTTTGACACCTCAGTATAGATATCAACACTATGACGACTATTCGAATACTTTCTGTGGGGGTTTCAAGGGTAGCTGCAAATCCTCACTAATTACTCAAACAAATGTAGTTATTTTGTTCTATAAGCAGCTCTACAAGTAGCTATACAACAGTATTACATGTTTTTACCTGAAGCTGGTGAACCTCAAACAACTCTTTAAATTGAGGTGATGCAATAAAATCCTCTTTCTGTGAATCAGTTACCAAATAGCTTTACAAACAATGAACTTTCAGCTTTCCGGATTTGAGCATTTGTTTGGTTCACCAAAGAAGCACGCATGAAAGAGGAAGCAAACATCGACAAACTGCATCATATAAATTCCCTGCAGTAAATTCCAACATTATTGGACTATCCAACTTATCAGCCTGTAGAGAAAAATATGACAAGTGTTCTCCTACAATTCCTCTTACCCACTACATAGAGGCAGCCATTGAGTTTGCTGACTCCATTTCCAGCCCGACGCTGTCCCATCTCGCAGACCTCCGTCCACTTGTTGAGATGAGGATTAAACCGTTCCACACTGGACAGTGACGCCACGCCGTCGTTGCCTCCCACAGCATACACAAAATTCTGAAAATGGGAGAGCATAAAGTAGTTAAGTGCTGAGTACATATCGCAGATCAGATAGATGTTTTTGACCTTTCTCTTCAGTTTTACCCCCAGTGCCACGGATCCAACTCCTCCCCTGGGGGTGTTCATCGGCGCCACGGCACTCCAGCAGTCACTTTCGATGTCATAACGCTCCACGTCGTTGAAACAGGAGTTGTCGTCCAGACCACCAATAGCATATATAGGACCACCAAGGGCTGCCAGGGCTATCCCCCTCCTGAAATACATATGTTCATGAAACTAGCCATACAGTTAATGCTTCACAGAAAGAAATGTACATTCCTTACTATGGAACAGGATCAAAATTTGTAATTATTTTTCTTTCTGTGTGATCATTAAATATTTTTAAATCACTCCAACTTTTCTTCAGGAGTTGCACTGGAGCAAATTTTCGATTGATACCTTTTGGTATTCATCGACGCTTTCATCATCCACTTGTTAGTGAAGGGGTCGAACATCTCCATGTTTCCCAAGTGTTCATTACCATCATGGCCCCCGACAGCATAAACTTTGCCTGAAGAAAACAAATTGTAATTCCCTGTTTGTTTATCATCACATGACCAGAATATGAACTGATACCATTAATATTGACATACTGCACACTAATCAGAAAATCACTGATTGGCCACAATCCTATTAGTATCAAGCATTAGCAGCAGATCCTTAATGTCCAGTTAATTGGAAGGTGCAGCTCTCCTGGATCAGACTCATCTGTTCATTTTTTTCATGGTTATGATTTCTTTCTCCTCGAGAACACTTGCACCAGTGAACAGGAGCATCCGACTGACAATCATATTGGTATGAGACAATTTAACTGTGTGATCAGGAGGATCTGACTCATCTGTGCCCACTTTTGACTTTACTGAGTATGTCGTACTCTACTCCCTCAGCTTCCATAGCTCAACATTTCATCGTTCAGGTGAAAATGTTCTTGTTTACATTCTGTAACGCAATCATACGACATCTTTCTTACCTCCTACAGATATTACGCCCACGTGACGCCGTCTGCTGTTCATTTCAGGGCCAAAAAACCAGCTGTTCTTAGTGATGGAGTAACACTCAATGCTACGAAATGGGTCACCAGAACCGCCCCGGCCACCCACGCAGAACAAAACTCCTGAGGAAACAATTGGACAGAACAAATGCCTGGCACTCTGAGGTCTTCAGAAAGAAGATGAAAAACACTTTAACCAACATGGAAAAGTTAATATAAATTACAAGTTATTAAAAGTTTTGAAAGATTTATTTGAGCATGAGATTCAGGGCCCTTATTTTTCATGGCATGGCAGCAACTTTTAAACTCAGTGCAGTGCTTTTGTTACAATCCCAGAGAACAATCCACAGGTGGACAGAGCAACCCACACATATTAAAATTACTCGCCAGAAGTAGGAGAAAGCTATTTGTTAGCATCCGAGTGAAAATTAGGTCTTGAATTTCTTTACTAAGAGAAGTCTGGAAAAATCAAGCAGAGCATTGCTTTCACTTATACACTGTCCTACATTTCTTTTAATAAAAACCAATGCAGTGTGACATCAGTGCATCTTCTAGAAGCAAAATATAAAGTCTTTCACTCCATTCATTGTATCTGACATGACACAAACTTGTAGCAAAATACTTGGAACCCCTGAGACACCCCCGCCTTTTCCCCTGTCATGGTGTGACAGTGTAGGTTTTTTGTCACTTTTGCAAAATAACTGCGGAAAGGCATAACTGATCAGTGGTCTTTGATCAGTGGGTTTTGGTCAGTGGTTGTTGATCAAAGGTCATGAGAATTTGCATAATTAGGAACTGACTTCCCAGCCCATTGTTCCTTCAGTGGGCTGGTTTCAGTCATTATGCAAATGTACTGTTTATAAGATTTGGGGAAACCTGCAGTCAGCTGAGACTGAAGAAGTCACTTGGATGAGTGACGAAACGTTTCTCCCACAAAACGCTACGTCCAGATGAACAGAATCAACTTTTGGAGAAAGGCATAATATGTTTACCATTTTCCCAAAGCCTTTGTCCATTAAACACTGTGTTACTCACAGTGTTTAATGGACACTCAGCTTTGGCCAAATGGAATAGGACTGCAATTGTGATTTTAGTGTATGTTGGTGAGCTGACACACTCTACAGGCTCACTTTAGAGTGTGTCAGGACATTTGAGATTAGCAAACATTGTACTGTTTCTCTTGACCTTCGTGCATGAATTACATTTTAGGTTGTGGTGTTTTCAGGTGGCTGAAGTACTGCCCATTAAATGTCCAGTACCTTCTGTTGTATCAGATGTCATCTGATTTTTGTTGTACATCTTCCTTTTAACATAGTCTTACTTGGCCAGATTAATCCAGGAAACCTCAAGCTGCATGGGACAAGGAACAGCTGTGATTGGCTCATGTAGTCAGGCACTGATTCAAATCTTTCCCTCCTAACCTGAGTTTCTCTTTTCTGAACAGAGTATTTTCTGTCCTATTTCAGGCCTGCTTCAAAAGTTATTGGTGATGGTTTCTGTCTATATAGCTTACTAGGGCTACCCTCAGAACAACCTGGAACCTATTCTAAATTGTCATCAAACTTCGTCTTTGTTGATATTTACCGTGGAGTAAAACCTGGGGCCTGTTCTTCGTACGTCGCTTACTACATCCAAGATCAAATGACACATCCAAGACCAAACCATCGCGCTAACCGTGAGCTCGCTAATCCGGTTCCCCGAACACACCTGCTGTTGACGATTAGTACAGCTGGACGCAGTAATGTGACATCACTGGGTGTCGTAAAAGGGGCTACGCATCGATAGTAGAAACATTGATCGGCAACCCGCTGATTGGTCGGCGAAAATGTCGAAGGGGCGTGCTCGGTATTTTCCGGCAGCAGAGCAAGAACTCATGAGTGAGGGATTTCAGGAGTTTCAGAGTTTAATTAAAACGCAAGAGAACACTGCAAAGGCTGCAAAAGCAAGGAGAGAGGGCTGGCAGAAAGTTGCTGACAAATCAAACTCGTAGGTAATTTAATAATAATAATAATAATGGATTGGGTTTATATAGCGCTTTCCAAGGCACCCAAAGCGCTTTACGATACCACTATCATTCACTCCCACATTCACACACTGGTGGAGGCAGCTACGGTTGTAGCCAGGCTGCCATATCGCGCCATCGGCCCCTCTGGCCAACACCAGTAGGCGGTAGGGTAGATCTATCATATGACACTATATTGTCCAATATCATATGGCATTATATTATATCATAATATGTTATATTATATCCCCTTTCACATTAGAGCCACAACAGGACCCACAAGAACATGGGAACAAGTAAAAGTGGAATACAGGAGTATTCTACAGAATGGTAATATTTATCTCTTAGATTGCTTTTCGTCTCTTGGCAAGGTAATACTGGCCTGTAATACTCTGTTAGTTTGTTCATAACAGCAACCAAGAAAAGGGCAGAGGAAAAAAAGACAGGTGGTGGTCCTGCACCCCCTCGTCAACAAGTTGGTTAAGTAAATAATACCCTCACGGGAATATCGATATCTCTCAATGAGCACACTGTCGCGCTGAGCTAAAGGATCCTGTCTATCCCGCAATATACGCTGAATTCTGAGGACTCTCCTTATCAATCTTGCACCTTCCGCAATGGGTGGCTCGCGTATACGGACAGGACATGGCTGCGACAGGCTTCCCAAATCCACCTTCGCTTTTATAGCCGTGGTCTCTCATCTTGATTACACGAAGTAATTTACAATTACTACTCTGAAATATGAATTACATCTGTAATAATCACATACATGTAATAGAATGTTAATAGTACATTTCCCTTTTTTAGGAAATGACCTGTATGTATCTGTGTGACATCAATAAAAGGATCAAGTGCTGCATTATCTTTAGTTACATTGATGTTATTTATTTATGGTGAAACAGTGGTGGAATATCGCTGTTGCTTTCGTATAAATGAAGCGGACATACCTGCGTGGCCGCGATCTAATCCTGTTTACATAAAGTAAACCTGCTCCCGAGCAGGTTTACGCTTACGGCTCTGTTGCTATGACAGCAAGTCCCGGATGAGCTTCGGGGAACCGAACGATCCAGGATCACGCGAAATCGTCAACAATCTAATCCAGCTAACTCACTTAGCGAGGTACAAAGAACAGGCCCCAGGTCATTGAGGGTACAGGAGAGGTCATTAAATGTCCTCTTTATATGGGAAGGAGTCAAGGATTTGCTTTTGTGTTGAGTTCAATTGACAGAGCACGCATTTTCGATACCGCTCGATCATGTGTACATTTAATGAATTCAATTAATTGCGCAACCATACTTTAGACTGCTATAATATGCCTCTGCAGCTCAGCAACGATGTCTCACTGCCACCTTTTCAATTTTATTATGTTAAATTCTTAAAATGCAAGCACAGTTACACGTTACAGTGACTATTTGAAGTGAGGAGCATTAGGAATGAAGAGATAGTTTGGGTTGTTTCAGTGATATTCATCAGCACTGTGCTACTTATCTCTAGCTTGACTATAATTAAAACCCCCAAACCATCTGCCTATAACAGCAGATTTAAGGTACTAATGTAATGTAAATAGGTCCGTAACTGCACATGAACTTGCAAAAAGCCACTTGGTTTTATGTCTGCAAGTGTGCTTTTATAAAGATAAGAAAATGTGCTGTAATGACTTTCTAAATGCCATAAAACAAAAGACTTGTTACATGCTCACAGCAGAGCACCACCATATAAAGGTACCTGCAGTGTGCTTCCTGGGTATGGTACGGACTGAATACTCAAAGTCTGGAACCACCTTGTTGTTGAGGTGCAGGTGGTAGTTTCTGGCTTCATCCATCAAGTCACGACAGCTCAGGTTACCTTTGATCATCTCATCTTTTGCCACGGTTCCAGTCAGAAACTCTACTGGTAGTAGGGGCAGGCGCACCTAAAGGAGAGACAAACATACATGCGGGTGTCATGCGGATGCTAAAGTGATTATATAACACTCCTTTTACTCACAGTTATTCCCCTAAACATTCAGGTAATCAGTAAACCAGGTGATAAACTCTGACTTCTGACACACATTCAAGAATACAACACTAATATAAAAAAGAAAAAGAAAAAAAACCTTTCCAGGCCACTCTCAAACCTGAGACATGATCTGGTCCAGCCAGGCCTCGTGATGCTGTGGGTTTGCGTTTAGCCATTTCACTGCTGCATTGTACACCTGTGTCTCCGAGTGAATATTGAGGTCGCTGGAGGACAGTAATGTACGCAAGTGCTGGGGAGACACACATGTGAAGTCCTCACACTCCACTACCTCTGTGAAGTGCTCGCAGGCGTAGCGGTCAGCCATGTCCATCAGGTCCACCCGATTGTGGCTCTCGGCAAAGGTTCGAACTGCCAGGCAGTTGGTGGGGTGAAAGTGTGCCTTCATGTATTCACAGCAGGCTCTCGCCACCAACTCAACCTATTTGAAAGAGGCAATAAATCAACTTCAAATATTATGAGTTGGATTATATAGTTCAGTGTTTTTCTAGATTAAAACTGTCATTATGCATTAATGTGGTAAATCAAAACTATACTTGAAACGCAGGACACCTCTGTTCATGTTATAATCAGATGCTAGTGCTTGTTGTGCTTGTCTACCTGAAGGATGCAGGCAGCATAAAGCAGTGGCTGGACATTATCCACAGTTAAGGTGAGCTTGGAGGAATAAGCAAAATGCACCAGGTCCTGAATGGCATCACCATCAAAGTCTTTAATTTCTATCAGTTCCTGCTTGGCTTCAGACATCTCTGACAGGAACATGGCCCTGAGGAAATGAAAAAGTCACTTGAACACAAAGATTCAAAACAAGGCACCAACTAATGTTTAAAAATGCAACCATGGTTCACATTACAAGTTGCCAAAAATCGATACTTTGACAGCAGTAACCTTTTAGTCTATAAAAACTGATTTTAGCTGAAAATAAACTTTAAACACTAATAAGAGTTTGGATTTTTAAATAAATTATTGTAATGTAAATATTAAAAAATTTTCAAATACTGTTCATCTGCAGTACAGTGGTCCCTCGTTTATTGCGGGTGTTACGTTCCAAAAATAATCCGCAATAGGTGAAATCCACGAAGTTTATTTCTTACAATTATTATAGATGTTTTAAGGCTGTAAAACCCCTCACTACACACTTTATACATTTTTCTCAGACAGGCATGAACATTTTGACACGTTTCTCTCTTGTTTAAACTCTCTCAAAGTTCAAACCTTCGTAGAAAAACAAGTCCAGTATTATAGAATGAAACCAAAGTCAAACCATGTTTTCAGGTCCAGAACATGGGAATAGAGCAGCTGTGAGAGAATTCAACATTAATGAATTAATGGTACGGAAGTGGAGGAAGCAAGAAGAATGAGTTGAGTAAAGTTTGATTGGTTTCACTTAATGCGCCTTATAATCCTTTGACGTCGACACTGTTGTGTTTGTTGTCTTCTGCTAGTGACGATTTATGTAAATTTGACAAGCTGAACGCATTCTGTACTGTACAGGAGACACGGCACGAGATTTATTGAAAATTGTCTACAGCCGATCAGGATGCAGAACACAATGCGCTGTAAAAAAAACAAACATGCAAAATTGCACACAAAAAAATCTGCGAAACAGCGAGGCCACGAAAAGTGAACCGCGATATAACGAGGGACCACTGTATGTTTTTTTTTGTTTTTGGGCTTGCCGCTTCTTTTGTCTTTTTTTTGTGAGGACACACTGCACACCATGCTGTTGCAGGTTTTGAGCTGATAGATCTTCGGGAATCATCTTGTTGTTGCAAAAATACCAATTTATGCATTTCTCTGAAAACTGTCAGCTACAAGGACTGAAAATGATTGAAAAAGCAGCCAACATCATAAAGAAAAACTAAAGAAAAAGTAAAACTTAACAAATAAAAGGTGGAAAAGTCACTGGTTTGCCACTTTTGACCATTATGTTATTTATTTGCAAACTGGATATGATGAGGGAGTTGTGGACCATTCTTAGAACACAATATACAAAATCAAACCATACTGTGTTAGATAAGGCTTAAAACTAACAACTGAGACAATAAACCCGTTAGTAAAACTTTGTGTCCTTAGGTCGTACATTTTTCTGTACATACAGATATTTTTTTTTTTTTTTAAATCCAAGAAGTCTCCCCCCTATGGCTGTTAGAAAAAAACCCAGGGTTAAGACACCGATACAGGCAAAACATACCTGAAGTAAGGGATAACACAGGCCAGCACCAACTTGTGACAGTGTATCAACCTGCTGCCAACCTAGAAAAAGAAAAACAGAAAATACATGATACAAGCACACTTTGACATCATTACATTAGGAATAAACATCTTTCACAATGTAAAAGAGAAAGCAGTGCCTTGTGGATTTATCTTTGTCTTTTCTTTGCATTACAGTTTTCCTGTAAGGGCTGCACCCAAATCAGGTGGATAAGGGGGACCAATTTTATTTCGATACACAGATCTGTGTATTATTAAGAATGTAATATGGATTATATATTATAGTATTATACTTCCATGAAAGAGCAATAAAAATGTATTGCCATGGAAATCAATAAATTATCCTGACAAATAATCACGATCTCAATATTGATCAAAAATAACTGTATAGCCCTAATGTACAGGGTGGGCCATTTATATGGATACACCGTAATAACATGGGAATGGTTGGTGATATTAAAGTCACAATTGTGGCACATTAGTATATGTGAGGGGGCAAACTCCTCAAGATGGGTGGTGACCATGGTGGCCATTTAGAAGTCGGCCATCTTGGATACAACTTTTGTTTT
>NW_024582384.1:175226-182799 GCF_018398535.1 Haplochromis burtoni | reverse complement strand
TGTGCCACAAACAGGACTTTAATATCACCAACCATTCCCATGTTATTACGGTGTATCCATATAAATGGCCCACCCTGTATACAAGTTACTCCTTAATGTTCACCATGTGATGTGATTTTGGCATTAGTTCTGAAATTGTGAATAGGCCAATCTAAAAACCAAAAAGTAAAAAGGAACAAATCTTTCTCGAGTCCAGGTGCATAGGCCCACCTTCAGCGTGACGTCACAGAGTTCACCCACTTCATAGAAATGCCGGAGGGAGTTATGGAAGTCCTTCCAGGCTTCATGAGCCTCAAAGACAAAGGACCCGTCAGGTTCACATTCTGATTTCAATGCCCTGCTTGCAGGTCGCTTCTCCTTGGACTTCAGCTGTTTGGCATGGTCTGGCACCACATCCCCCGGTGCCATAGTGGGCTACAGGAAAAAACACCTAGATGGTAAAAATAGAAGCCAGTAAATACATAAAATCATATTCTTTCTACTTAGGTCTTTTTTGTTTTGCAGTGTTTTAACAATACAGATGCTTTAATTCGATTTAAATCAGATGATTTTATGTTAAAATAACTGCAAATATTCACACATAAGTGTCTGCTACAAGGAAAGCAGTGGAATAGCGAATCTCTTCTCCCGTCTCTATATTCATGGGTCATTCATAAGGCTCTATCGCTGTTCATCTTTTCTCAGTTTTATTGGATTGTAGTGTAAGACTGTAAAACAACAAAAAACTCAACCCAACAATACTAACAGTCTAATCACAGCCTGTAATCAATAATAAGTGCAATTTTTAAATTCCACTGAATTCAACTGCATCCAACAACTGCAACTCAGCACAAATAACAGCAACCTTCAAGAGAGGCAACGAAGAGGAAGTGAGGGGTGGGGGACACGACCTGTCAGCTGAGCAAGTTAAGTCAGTATTCCTCCCCTGTTTTAGTGTCACTTCTTCACTACTTTAGCAAAACACAGGAAAAGCAGTTCCCTCAAACACACAAATCACACTTTAAAAAGAAAAAAACCAAAAAACCAAACCAATAAAAAAAAACCTACCGATCGGTGAATCTGATGAACAATTTCCAAAATTAATAGGTCTTTATTTAAGAACAGAAAGTGAGAGTAACAGCTGAAGCTTTAAGCTCCACCTACACCTTACAGATGATGTACTGTCTCGCTTTTTTTAAGCTATGCCCCTGACACTGAATAGCCTCAGTGTATCGCCCCCTCATCACTAGTCCTCTCAGCTAAAAGAGCAGAAAACATCAAGTCCCATCATATGCACTTATGATCAAAGCCAATCGCCACTTCTCTTCTACTTTGTAGGCTTGTGGATAGGCTTCAACATATGTAGGGATGCAGCAATATCCATTTTATTTAAAAGGCAAAAGCTGGGTTGGCCTAAGCAACCGTTGGAGGTGGTTTTAAGATGCTAAGATGATCAGACTGTGTTATTTTATTTATAAAGAGGAAGTGGAGTGAGAGAGTCAATAATTTAACGACAGATGCAGTGCACAACTACTGCTCAAAGTGCAAACAGAAGGATGATAACAATCACATTTTCTCATGTGACACAAAAATCAAGACTCCCACTGATGAACTAACGGGATCAATGTGAGGCACTTTAGCATACAAAGAGAGTCACGCTCTTCCAAAGACCTACAGTTGTCATGTCAAATTACTTCACCTACTTCCAAGGGAGCACTGCAAATGCCCTTAATGAGGTCAAATGTTGTTCTTTGTCATTAACTGACTAATAAAACTGACAAGTGAATGCACACTGAGTTAAGGGTCAGGCAGCTCTTGAAAGTGTCTGATAAATGTCAAAGGGCCAATCTGCAATACAGTTATCTGCACAGAGTTTGCATTTACATCATCTTCTCTGCCATGGATAGCATCTAGCACACTTCATCTACACCTATAGATTATTGTCGCATTTATCAGATATTATATCTTGTACAGGTCTCATGCTTTAAGTAGCCCTCAGTGCACTAAATAATCTGCACCAACTTAAATATTGCATCTAGCTGTTCTGCGTAAAGAACATTAAGGACAGGTTTCATCCAAGATTGTTTTACTGCATGTAGGTAGGTTGTTAAACTCGGTCAAAACGGTCGACAAAACAACTGAACAAAAATCTCTGTCGACATACATTCATCCAAAGGTCAACAATTTGTGAATCGAGACGCAATTATGGTTTAGTCTCCACAGTATAGCACCACTAGTTAGTTACACATAGTATGCTCGTTTGTGTCTTAAAAACCAGGGAAATGAAATTACACTGCTCTGCATTATAAATCTAGACAGCTAGGCTAGCAGCAGATTATTGGCTAGCTTGTTTGCTAAAAGCAGCTAGTAGGCAGATTAGCATTCGCATGACAGCTAACGTTGTCTGACAGGAAACGGACAAGATGAGGACACAAATTTAGCCCCCCAAAAAGTTACAGCAAAACTGCGATAAATAAAAAAGTTGATTTTCATAAGCGTTCAAATGAATTATAAAGAAATACCTCATGTCGCAGCGAGAATTAAGATGCCGGCTTCATTGAGGGGAATGCTTTGCTGCTTGGCAGTGGCACGTTTGTTGTGATTCCAGGTGCTTCACGGGTAATGTAGTTTCAAAGAAGTACAGAAAAAGAAGCAGAAGTAACAAAATGTAAGCTAAATAAAGCGGTCTCTGTGACACCCTGAAATATCCCCCACACACCTGCCTCTCGGTTCTGAGATACTGACACTTTAACGTTGATGTCTGACATCTAAGACATTAAATTTGATACCGATAAAAATACCAATATCAAATCTGTTACAGTGTAATGCTGCCAGCTTAAAAGTTAAAGCATCTAAAAAGCAGTACAACAGTACTATGGTGTGTGTGTGTGTGTGTGTGTATAAATAAAACATAAGAAGCTAAAGAAGTGGGTACAGTAGATAACACTTGGGACAAATAAAGCCCTAAAGTGAGGAGAAATGTGCAAAGTAAGGACATTTAAGATTGTAATTACAATTACACAACTCTATTCTCCAATAAAATCTTACATAAGATCGCACATTAACACCTTTGTACCCTGAGGAGTTCTCTTTACTGAACAGTAGTGTATGGCTGGCATTTCTATAGCACCCTGCAAACAACACTGAAAACAAGTCGTGGAAGTTCATACACAAGCAAACATGGAGAGGCATGGCTTAAAAATATGCAACAGTGTTCGAGCAGATAGTATCAAAACTAAGAGCGCTGTGTTTAATGTAGTTAAATAGAACAGTACAAAAACAGAGAACACTCTCAGTCAGCGCTTGTATTCTGACATACCAGATATTTACATTTAACTTAATATTAAAAGTATATAGTGAATAAAAATGACAACCAACTCAAGTAAAACACATCACACAATTATCAAAGATCATTTATTTCAGAAAATGAGTAAATTATGCTGTTTATCCACAGAAAAAAAATACATGTTAAAGTGTGTTTTACAGTCCAATTAAAGGATCTACATTTTTTATTTAGATTTTTTTTAAACACAAAGTTTAGCCAGCAACTACAACACAATGTCCTTTTCTGCTACTTGTACTGCTTCTTCTTCTTCAGGAGAGCCTCTCGTAAAGCAATCTAGATTAAAAGACACATAAAAAACATTTCCAGGTGAAATGCCAAAGTAGTTTCTTGTTTATATACACATTTGTAAAAGGCATGTGTGACTTACCTGTTTCTCTCTGAAGGAGCGTTTTCCTTTAGTCCTGACGTTCTGACTGTGCCTCATCATCATGAAGTTCTTATTTCTCCTCTTCTCCTTGTTGCTGCTGCTAGCGTGTGGGTTTAGCTTGGTCCGCTTCTTGACAAACTCCTTCCTGTCCGTCCGTCCGGCCTAGAAAATCAAACACATCATTAGGCCAGAATGCTAACAATAAATCAGGCTTACACTTCTGAAATGCACTGAGAGTTTCTTAAACTCCCCAGAGTCAGTGTTTCATATGCATGAACTGATTTTTCATTTAAACAAATCTGCACATTTCCATCACAATTGATTCACCATTGCTGTTGCCAGTCGTGTTTCCTTGTCCGCTTTTGGTTTCTTGTGCAGTCTCTCAATATCTCTCAATGTCAGCAGCTCTCCTCTGGGAAAAAAATAAATAAGATGGCCGTCATTCTCAACAAGCTAATCAGCACAAAGGCCCACACGCTAAATTCAAGAGACCGTGAACCTGAGAGTAAAACTGTTTTGCACAAACTATTAAGATTTCAATAAAATACATTTCATTTTATGAATGTTTAAGGTTCATTTCATGCCCTTACTTGTCTCGCTCGTCATCACTGTCCACATTTTTCCTCTTCTTGCCTGGTGCAGCATTGACCTCTTTGGCCATCTGGACCAGACTGATCTTCTTGAAGTCATCTTGGGTGAGGAGCCTGCTGGCGCTGACTGCCGCTGCCTTGGCTTTTCTTTCCTCAGCTGTCATGCTTTGAAGCTTCTCTGCCTGATTAATAACAAAAAACAAACATGAAAAACCAGAACAGTTTTATAAATGTATACCTTTTTTTCCTACCATGAAATAGTATGAATAATGAGGTTTTAGCAATCTGTCAAGCTATGTTTGTTCATTTTTTTAAACTCACCACTTCTCCTGTATCTTCATCAGATGAGTGGTGAACGTCCACCCACTCCCCATCTTCATCATCATCACTAATACTGGCACTCTCCCAGCCGTCTGTTATATAAAACAATACAAATATATTATTCACACATTCTGTACATACACAGAGAGCGCGCAGGCGGATGTTACAACAGTGGCCGACCTTCATCGTCCTCTCCCTCTTTGTTCTCCTCCTCCACCTCCAGGACCTCGGCTCCGGGGATATAGTCTTTAGCCTCCAGCTGTCCGTAGTCTTTGATCTTGGCCTCTGCCGATGCCTCAGTGGGTCTCCCCTGAATGACAAGTAGGGTTTATACTTACAGACGTGTAGCTTCAACTATTCCAGGAACTAGAAAACATTTATATTGACCCAGGTAACAAGAATGGGCTGATCTCCATCTTTTATCTCCTTTGTCGTTCTTGAACGTTCAGAACAATTTTATGGTTTATTAACATTCATTTTACATTAGATTTTCAAATGTGCTGCCACTACTTGACTACTTAAGAAAACATAGCACCCCACAATTCACTCAAATGTTCATAAAATATATTTTTTCCTCATTTTACTGCAAATCGGAAGGCAAATCATCATTTTTGAAAATGTTTTGAAGTTCATATAGAGTTCTATGAAGCTCACCCTATCCTTTCTGTGCAGCATCTGTGGATTAAGACTCCTGAACAACTGGATAAGTCCTCTGGCAGACATCATTACATCTGAAAATCAAGGCAGTGTACATCATGTGAACATGAATACAGACTTCAACACAATCACAAAAACTTGAAATAGACCAATTACTTACTCTTGTCTTTGTGGGTCTTGTATTGGGACAGGTCCTGCAGAAGGTCTTCGTTGATGGCGAGCGGACAGCGTGCTGCCACCTCCCTGATGGCATTGAGACTGAAACATAAACAAAAAAAGTCAGTTTTATTATAAAAGTATAGAGTAAAACTAAAGAGGTAGCTACAAAAACCCTGTATGAACACTTGCTGGGCACCTAACAGACCTCTCATTGAGGAAAATATCTAATCAACCGATCACATGTCTGCAACTCAACTCATTTAAGCACATCGTCATGACAATGAGTTCACTGTATTGAAATGGCACCAGATCTCATTCCAACAGAGCACCTTTGGAGTGTGGCGGAACAGGAGATTTGCTTAACTGATGTGCAGCTGATAAATCTGCAGCAACCATTTGACGCTGTCGTGTCAGGTAGGAAAATCTAGAGCTCGTTCCTGAATCTGTGCCACGATTACACAGAGGTGTACCTAATAAAATGGCTGGTCGGTGTATGTTATAGGTTTAGCTTGACTCATTTTTCAATTCACCACATCTTTTGATTATCGTATAAAGACCTACTTACCCCACAGTCATGACCTCCCCAGAGTTTCTCTCTGTCACAAAGTTGTTGGCGATTGTCATGATCACAGGTTCAATGATCTGCAGCAGAACAGTGTTAAACAGGAAGAGCAGTGTGAAACTACTGTGTTAAACCAGCTTAAAACGACTGAGTAAATAGGAGTAAATGTACCTCAGGGGGAACGAGCTGGTGGGAGGCCTGAGCAGCACAGAGAAGAATCTTTGTCACATCTGCAAAGATGCTGGTTAGAAAAGTCTCATGGACAAATGATTTCTCATGAAAATTCTAAGTTAAATGCAAATAATAATAATAGCTTAGTTAGTACTGCTATGTATCGATTTAGATTGTTTTGAGGTGGGTTGCTGAGTTTTGGAGATATCAGGAATGTTTTTTTTTTAAAACTAAACTACACCACCACACCAGAAGGAGTGTGGACCCAGTGAAGAAAGTTCCACTAATATAGGACACTGATGTTTATATCACATCTAGCTGGTGGACACTGGGAGATGAACTTTTTGCTCTCAGGTAACACAGTACAAAGAGACACTGCTGATGAGGTATCACTCACTAAAGCAAGAGCCAATTATTTCCATTTTATTCAAGAGAAGGCAGCAGACATCCCCAAAACTGGGTCTAGATGAATAAACAGCAGTACAGGACAGAAAAGAGCATCTGTTTCTTTAGCTGTGAGTTCTTTTTACCTCTCTGGTGAGGCTGAAGAAACCTCTGGATGAAAGGGTAGAAATTAAAGAGGAAGAGCTGTAAAAGAAAAAGAACACCAAGTGTTTACTCGCCAGAAGAAGAAGAAAGAAGAAAAAACAATGCATACGTCACTCATGCCTCAACAGCTGCAATTTAAATGTGGAGTTCAATAAAAGCCAGTACATGTTTTACCAGACCCGACACACAGGACTGAAGGGTGCATTTAAAACTGCGTTAATCTGACTTGAATAAACTCATTTACGAAACAACAAAAAAAAAAAACCAAAAACAGATGAGTCACTGACCTCGTGGATTCCAACCAGTCGGGATATGAGCTCCATCATCATGATCTTAACCTCGAAGCGCTCCTTTGAGTCTTCCAGCTGCTTTAAGAGCTTCTCTGAGAAATCTAAAGAAAAAAAATAGATTTTATACAGTTCTATGAATGGAAGCCTAAATGACCTCGAGGCAAATTCTGTGTGTTCCATTTGCTGCAGTGATGCTGAACAATTAGATACCTTGAGGGTCGTGAATAAGGTGAACCGCAGAGAAATTAAAAACTTCTGCTTTCTTCTTCTTTTTATGTTTCTAAGAGAAAATGCGAGGATAAAGAGTTAAAACAATTCATCCAAGCACAGCAGTAAATCATCTCTTAGTACTGTCCTGTTAACCATCTTAAAGTTACACAAATGGAATTAGAAACAGTCCCTTCAGGTAAAACAGTGGCACCTTGAGGACTTTCATAGCCTTTTCCAGCTTCTTCTTGTTCTTGGAGGTTTTCTTGCCAGTGGAGAATTTCGCCATCAAGTCTCTCGCTGATGGCCCTTCATTCTTCACACACACACACACACACACACACACACACACACACACACACACACACACACACA